>NC_142944.1:16506183-16516183 GCF_046866305.1 Octopus bimaculoides | reverse complement strand
CAACCTTAGGGCTAAAACGTATAAAAGAATAGAAGAATAAATGACCTGGCGCGTGAGTGGCTGTGTGGTAAGAAGTTTGCTTCCCAACCACAAGGTTCCGAGTTTAGTCCCACTGCGTGGCACATTGGTCCGGTGTCTTCTGCTATAAATCCCTGGCAGATCAAAGCCTTGTGAGTGGATTTGCCAGACGGAATCTGAAAGAAGACCGTCGTATATATAGGCGCAGGAGTGGCTGTATGGTAAGTAACTTGCTAACCAACAACATGGTTACGCGTCCAGTCCCACTGCGTAGCACCTTGGGCGAGTCTCTTCTACTATAACCTCGGGCCGACCAAAGCCTTCTGAGTGGGTTTGGAAGAAGACGGAAACTGAAAGAAGCCTGTCGTATATATATATATATATATATATATATATATATATATATATATATATATATATATATATATGTGTGTGTGTGTGTGTGTGTGTGTATGTGTGTGTGTGTTTGACCCCCCAACATCGCTTGACAACCGATGCAAGTGTGTTGACGTCCCCGTAACTTAGCGGTTCGGCAAAAGAGAACAATAGAATAAGTACTAGGCCTACAAAGAATAAGTCCTGGGGTCGATTTGCTTGACTAAAGTCGTTACTCTAGCATGATCTCAGTCAGATGACTGAAACAAGTAAAAGATTAAAAGAATAAATATGTGTGTGTGTTTGTCACTTCACCATCATTTGACAACCGATGTTGGTGTGCTTACGTTCCCATAACATTAGCGGTTCGGCAAAAGAGACCGATAGAATAAGTACTAGGCTTACAAAGAATAACTCATGGGGTCGATATGCTCGACTAAAGGCGGTGCTCCAGCATGGCCGCAGTCAAATGACTGAAACGAGTAAAAGAATAAAATAAAAAGAATAAAGCGAATAACGTTGAGTGATAAAAGAAATTGTATGAATAATACTGAGTGATAAAAAAAGATGTACGAATTATCCTGTTGTACATGAATTCAAAAAGTTTAAAGCAACTGAGTGAAGGGCTGAAAAAGTAAATATGAAAGAGGGCGTTTGAACTGGCTGAAAGCTTGAGATCCTGTTTTATTTTTTTTTTTTTTGTTACTTGTTCCAGTTATTAAGACAGCGGCGAAGCTGGGACGTCGCCTTGAAGAATTTTAGTCGGATGAATCGCCCCCATTATTTATATTTTAAAGTCGTGTACTTATTGTATCGATAATTTTTGCCGAACAGCTATGTTACAGGCGGGAGCGTAAAGACACCAGCACCGGTTGTCAAGTGGTGGTGAGTGGGTTTGGAGCGGGAGAGCACAAAGGCAGACAGAAAGATACAGACACACATAAATAAATAAATAAATATATATATATTTATTTATTATATATATAATATATATATATATATATATATATATATATATATATATATATATATATATATATATATATATATATATATATATATATATATATACATATATATATATATACATATATATATATATATATATATATATATATATATATATATATATATATATATATATATGAATATATATATAAAGTAGTTGTATACTGCCAACTTAACGTGACAGTCCCAATAAGGGAATATACTACTGCTATTTAGCCCTAGGAACCTGGACCGCTTCCTGTCGGCCTTGACACATTTCCTGTGTCCTTATGTTTGCGAGAGGGAGACAAACTCCTCCACCCAGCCTAGCCTGCATTCAGGGACATGTTTCTGAGTCTTTGTTCGTCATCAGCCTGAAGTAGCATATATATATATATATATATATATATATATATATATATATATATATATATATATATATATACGACGACCTTCTTTCAGTTTCCGTCTACCAAATCCACTCACAAGGCTTTGGTCTGCCCAACGCTATAGTAGAAGACACTTACCTTAGGTGGCACGCAATGGGACTGAACCCGGAGTCATGTGGTTAGGAAGCAAACGTTTTACCACACAGCCACGCCTGCACCTAAGATAAAAATATAAAGAGGTGGAAAGAGAGAGAGTGAACGCGCGCGAGAGTGTGTAAAAGTAATAGAGAGTACAGCTGACTGAAGAAGAGAGAGAGTATAAGAGTTATAGAGAGTAGAGCTGACTCAGAGAGAGAGAGAGAGAGATAGAGAGAGAGATAGAGAGAGAGAGAGTATAAGAGTAACAGTGAGTGCAGATGACTGAAGGAATGTTAGGTGATTGCATGAACGTTGAAATCAGTAATATATAAAGAGAGAGAGAGAGAGAGAGGGAGGGAGAGAGAAGGAGAGAGAGAGAGAGTGAGAGAGAAGGAGAGAGAGAGAGAAGGAGAGAGAGAGAGAGAGAAGGAGAGAGAAGGAGAGAGAAATTGAGTGGGACAGAGAGAAATAAGTTATAAATGATGTGGAAAGTCTTCGTGAGTTAGCAAGAAGAATATAAACGAACGAGCGCCATGATGAAAATGAAAGCAAAAGAAAGGGTGATAGAACAAGAAAGAAGGCGGAGAGGAAGAAGAAGAAGAAGAGAGAGAGAGAGAGTAAAAGCGAAAACTAGAGAAATGGTGAGCAAGAAGAAGTCAGAGAATCTGGTGAGTGGTTAGATGTTGGGAAAGGTAAATAGAAGAACCGAAGCTTAGATTGGTGGAGGGCGTTTGGGAATTTTATCTAGGGAACTAGAATCGTCACTAAAACCACTACCAGTCTACATAACACGGTAACCACTACACACAAAACCATAAACGACACCACCACCACCACCACCACCACCACCAACAACAACAACGACGACGACGACCACCACCACCACAAAGCGAACACCGACGCCATTTATCCTCCCCTACCGCATTCACATATACACATACAACGTACACACAGTTTATATCTCCAGCCAACCAGCGAGCTAGCCAGCAAACCAGCCTCACGTCGCCACCATTTTTTTTTTCCTTTTCGTATCCTTTTCTTTCTTTTTTTTTTGGTTTTACTTTTCCCTTCTTTATTTTATTTCTTTTTGTTCTTATCTAAGCCGTCATGGGAGACAAGTAACCGAGTGAAATATGCAACTAGAGCTCAGAACTAATTGCTACGTTGCATGTGATTGTCATATTTGCTCAAAGACCCAATTCAGGACGAGGTGCTTGCTATTCGCAAAGTGAGCCATTCATTCATCCATCCAGCCGTTTCACAGGGTGTTAATTCTTTTCTTTTCAAACTTGAGGTCCGCGGAGATTTTCGAGTGCGCACGCGTTTCTCTCGTTCTCTTTTTATCCGTTCAGTCACTCTAACACGCTCACCAATTCCCCCATTCACTCCACCCTCACGTGTTCTCTATCACGTTTACGCTCTTCCTTTCCTTCTTATTTATTTTACTTCTCACTTTCTTTCTTTTTCTGTTACATTACTATATCACCTTATCTATGCAAGTAACACGTCTAATTTTCTATTTATATATATATATATATATATATATATATATATATATATATATATATATATATATATATATATATATATATGCATGTATATGTATTTTTACATTTCTTTCTCCCAATTCATTCTCTCTGTCTTCCTCAATCTCTTTTCCTTTCTCTCCATGTCTGTTATACATCATTTTATCCACACCAGGCTCCTCTCGTATCGTCTTTCAATTTTAGCATCGCATCACACCCTCCTCTATACCTTTCATTTTCTTTTATTTCTTTTTTTTATATTTTGCATATGTAATATACATATGCAAAAACGCATATATATATATATATGAAAAATGCATATACATATATATGAAATACGCATATATATACATATGTGTGTGTAATACATGCGTACATATATACAAACATGCATACACGAGTGGCGCTCTCGGTGAGAGACTATGAGCTGCGTACATACACATATATCCTCATATATCCTCTGCTGCACAGTTTGTTAACTGATAACCAAGCAAATGATCTGTCCATACAGTTGTCTTCTGGTGATATCTTTCACCAACAAGAGTATCTTGCACGAACACCACGTCTGCCACAGTTGCGCACTACTTTTGCACACACACACCCTAGCAATTATTTCCACAACAGAAAACTAAACTATCGCCAAAATCACCGCCACCACTACAACTGCAACCGTCATCACCACCACCGCCACCATCACCACCATTACAGCACCACCACCACCACCGCCATCACCACTACCACCATCACCACTACCACCATCACCACCATTACAGCACCACCACCACCACCGCCATCACCACCACCACCACCACTACCACCACCACCGCTACCACCACTACCGCCACCGCTACCACCACCATTACAGCACCACCACCATCACCACCACCATCACCACCACCACCACCACCACCACCACCACTCGACTGCTAGAAATAAAAGCTAAATCTGCTCTCTAATCACATCACGTCTTAAGTAAAAGAAAGGACACTGTATATAGGTGTGCACAGACAGACAGACTGAAACACACGCACACACGCACGCATACACACACACACACACACGTATGCACACACACACAAATATACGAGTGGGTGCTGAAAAGTTCCTGGCTTTGGGTAAAAGAAAATACAGGAGGATCAGTTAATTATGATTTTATTCAACATATTCCCCTCTCAGATTCACACACTTATTGCAGCGTTTCCTCAGTTTTTCTAAAGCCCTGTAAAAAGAACTTGGAAAGTTGAGCCTCCAACCAGGCCCTTTTGCGGTATCTTTGAAGCCAGTAACTTTTCAGCACCCTCTTGTGTGTATATATAAATGTGTGTGTGTGTGTGTGTGTGTGTGTGTGTGTGTGTGTGTGTGTGTGTGTGTGTGTGTGTGTGTGTGTTTGTCTGTGTGTGTGTACATAAGATGGTGCTGAAAAGTTTCTGACTTTGGGTAAAAGAAACTACAGGAGGATCAGTTGCTTATGATTTTATTCAACATATTCCTCTTCTCAGATTCACACACTTATTGCAGCGGTTCCTCAGTTTTTCTAAGCCCTATAAAAGAACTCGGAAGGTCTTTCGCGATTTCCTTAAAGGCAGGAACTTTTTCTAAGCTCTGTAAAAAGAGTTGGATGTGTGGGCCTCCAGCCAGGCCTTTCGCGATATTCTTAAAACAAGGAAATTTTTCAGAAAACGCTTGTATACACACCACGGCTGCGTTTCAGTTTCCACAAATCTACCATAACCACTCAGAAGGCTATGGTTGGTCCGAGGACCGAGGTAACGATGAAGGAAACTAAGTCAAAGTGTAGCTCAGTGGGACTAAACGCGTAAACATCTGGTTGGGATTCAGGCTTCTTATCATTGTGTGTACCAGGGGTTTGTACTGTCTGTCAAGTTACAAGGACCTCAGACAGACAGTACTTTATGCAATATGTGTGCAGTTCCAAGTAATGCCAAAGTTTGCCATACACTTAGATTGTAGGGTATTTCTAAAATTTCCATCTGTTACTTCAGGTTGGGTGGTATTGAACCCAATACTCCGATGATGATAATAGGGATAACCTTTATGTTTGACTCTCGTAGCTTCCACATCTTGGCTATCTCAGTTCTCTGGTCTCCATATTTATCAACTTTTTTCTCTTTCCTTCATGATGATACGTTGATCTCCTGGCACTGCCATGTCGATTATCAGGCACTCTCGTTTGTCTTTCCTAAAGGGTACTGTATCTGACTTTCGGTGACCTAACAACTTATCTGTCTGGAATCAAAGTCCTAGAGGATTTTTGCCTTCCCCTTTTCGTCCATTACCTTTTCCGGGGTATGTTGGTACCAAGCACCTGTTACATCGTATCCATACATACGTAATTGTAGCCAGAGAAGGTTTTGGGCTACCTTGTTGTGTCTGCGCTCGCACTCTTTCTATGCAAGACAGTCACGAGCACTAACAATATGAGTCTCGCAGAGTTTCGTTGCGCTTGTCTGGTATATATACCACTTTTTACTGAGTTTATATTCAATGCCTCATCCTTGGCAGCGATTATTATTATCTCCGCCTTACCGAAGGCAGAGGTACTGTTTTCAGTCGTATTTGTTTGTTTGTTTGTTTGTTTCTCCGCGGATAAGATATCTCAAGAACCGCTGGATGGATTCGGATGAAACTTTCAGAGATGTTCGGCCTCATGACTGGCACGAACTGATTAATTTTGGGATCGATCCGGTACCGGACAATGATTCTGAATTGTTTGTTATATTTACTTTAAATGATTACGGTCTTACGTTAACAGTCAAGACATTCTCAATTATCTCCCTTTAGGCTGTAACTATTTTGAATGGTGAATTTGTTAACTTTGGCTTGTATTAGATAAGGATAAACTATTCATTACTGTTACTAAATTTTCTACAGCCACCTTCTCATTCCATGACTACCATTCGTATCGATCAGTTAGCGGACAAGGATTCTGGATTCTTTCCTGTATTAAATAATTATGTCAGGTCGATTAGCCTGGATAGTTCTGTCAGTGTTGACTGGAAAATCCCAGAAGATAGTGACATTTTTAGCTTCAATGACTGATTCAGGATGCGGGAGTGATGATTTTGTAGTGTTTACATATTTCCCAAGTAAATACTTTCCTACTCTATCGTGGCGATTTTTCTATTCGTTTGGTGCCAGCACAGGACGTCCTGAGACGATATGGTCAATTGTTTCTTCAAACGTGTTGCAGAATCTGCTTTTAGGATTAGAACCGTTTTGAAGAACGTTAGCTTGATAGATTTTTGTAAGCAAACTTTGATCTTGTGCCGCTAATATGAAACCTTTAGTCTCTGCTTTCAGTCCTGAGCTCCTCAGCCACTGATGGGTTGTTGCTTGGTCTACATTAGCATTTCGGCTTCGAAGTACTTACTGTCCATGCAGAGGCTTCTGGCTCCACCACTCCTCAGTTTGTTTCTGCCCATTCTTTTTTGCAGTCTGTTTGATCCATTTTGCTTGTTTTGTAGCAGTGGTTTCAGGTTCTTCAACTATTTCAGGGTTAATGCCAAGTCCCTTGGGGAATTTACAAGCTTCCTTGACAATAGAATGTGATTTTTTGTTGCTTTCGTGTTTGCACAGAAACTGCAGCGTCCAGTCCTCTTTATTAGATAAGAATCTGTTCATTGCTATTTTTGAGGTCCTATATCACAGTTCTACCTGCATCATTCCACTTTCCCCCATTACTTCTAGGGAGGTACAGACGATCAACGTCTGCTTTTGGGTGGTGCATCTTCTTAGATGTTAGTAGTTTTCTTGTCTTTCTGTTCAAGTGCTGGAGCTCTGTAAGATTCCAGTTAATGATATTAAAACTATATTGGACTACTGGAAATGCCAGGGTATAAATGGTTTCGATGCGATTTTTCGAGTTGAGTTCAGTTTTTAGCATGCATCTTACTCTCCTGTAATACTTTCTTATTTTTTCCTTCATAGTAGCATTATTATCATTATTATTATTATTATTTTATGTTTGACTTTTGTTTTGCATTTGTACAAGTTGGATCCAAGTCTCACCCAGAGACCTCAAGAGACAACAAGTTAGACGTTCATGTAGGCGTTATGCCTAGGGTACCATATATTTGGATTTGTACAGTTTTGTTCAAGTGAATGTTTAAGAAACCATAAGAAAATTATGTGTTTGCTTTAAAATTTGAGATCACATAGACAGTATTTTACGTAGGATATGGGCAGTTCCCATGAGCACTATCTTTTGAACTTCAGCCATTTTGGGGTTTCCTGGTATCTGAGCTAGGTAGTAACCAGCCCGTTTCGCTGTCATTCCCAGGGCACCTATGACAATAGGTATTGTTTTCTTCTTCAGATTCCACATTTTGCTAATTTCTATTTCAAGATCTTTATATTTGCTCAGTTTTTGGTAGGTCTTGACAGATACGTTTATATCGATTGGGACAGTCATATCAATGAGGAGGCATGATTTTTGTCTGACGTCTTTCAGTATGATGTCTGGCCTATTTGCGTCTATCTTTCTGTCAGTTTGAATGGTGAAGTTCCAGAGGAGTGCAATGTGATCATTTTCAAGTACTGGGGGTGGTTTGTGTTCCCACCAGTTTTTATCATGGGGCAAGTTCAGGTTTTTGCATATTAACCAGTGAATATATTGTGCATCTCTATCATGCCTGTTGAGATACTCTGTAGGCGCAAGCAGACTGCACATGGAGACAACATGATCTATGGTCTCATTTTGTTGTTGGCATATACGACATAATGGGGAGCTGCCGTTCTTTAATATGTTGGCCTGGTAGTTCTTTGTAGGTAGGCATTGATCTTGGGCTGCTATGATAAACCCCTCTGTTTCTGATTTCAAGCCAGAGGCCATTAACCATTGGTGGGTAAGGGCTTTGTCAATATCTGCATTATTCGCTCTCTTTGGGTATTTGCCATTGAGAGGTTTTCCATGCAATTTTTCAGTCATATTATCTAAGGCAGCAATTTTTGCACGGGTTTTCAAGTGCTTAGCTTTTTCTGCAGGTGTTTCTAGTTCGTCTAATTCTTGAATTTGTTGCAATTGGAATTCACTTAGATAGTCCTTTGCCTGTTTTGTTACTGAGTAAGATGCTTTCTTGCTTTCATGTTTTAAGACAAGTTTTAGCATCCAGTCCTCAGAGTTTTCAGATAGGTGTCTAGGCCAATTGTGGCTACCTTCATTGATAATGCCAGCTGTAGAAGTCCTCGGCCTCCCTCTTTTCTTGGTAGATAAAGACGTTCTATATCTGCCTTAGGGTGGTGCATTCTATGCATTGTCAACAGTTTTCGTATTTTTCTGTCAACATTACATATTTCAGTAATTGACCAGTTGACGATATTGAAACTGTAAGTCACGACTGGTATGGCTAGAGCATTGATCGCTTCGATCCTGTTTCTCGCGTTCAGCTCTGTCTTCAGTATTGCTCTCACCCTGCGATAACATTCTCTTCTGATCCTTTCCCTCATCACTGAGTGCTTGATATTGTCCCCTTCAATTACCCCTAGGTATTTGTAGCTCTCCGCTGGTTCTAACTCTTTTATGACATTTTGCTGGTCAAGGTTCACATTAGATGTATTTGTTATTTTTCCTTTGATAAAGGTAGCTTTTGCACATTTATCAAGGCCAAATTGCATCCTGATGTCATCACTGAATTGTTTAACAATCGCTAGTAGGCCTTTGAGTTGTTGGTCATTTTTTGCAAAGAGCTTTAAATCATCCATGTAAATGAGATGATTTATATTTTTATCAAATATTTTATAACCACACTGTGCATCATTGAGCAATTTTGAGAGCGGTATTAGGGCTAGACAGAAGAGGAGTGGTGATAGTGAGTCACCCTGGAAAATGCCACATGAAATTCTTACATCTCCAGCATTTAGAGATTCATTGTCATTGTTCAACATCAGTGTGGTTCTCCATGATCTCATACTTACAGATAAAAAGTTTCGCAGAGTAGGAGCTATTTTATACATTTCCAGACATTTCCTAATCCAGCTATGTGGTAGGCTATCAAAGGCCTTTTTTATAGTCTATTCAGGCTATTGACAAGTTTTTGTGTCGCTTGTGACAATCTTCTAAAATCATCTTATTGATGAGTAACTGATCTTTACAACCATAAGATCCACGTTTACATCCCTTTTGCTCATTAGGGAATATGCTACTTTCTATTAAAAAACTATAGGTGTACTCGGTTAGGACAGATGTTAGCGTCTTATACATTGTTGTTAAGCAGGTTATGGGGCGATAGTTTTTTGGTTCGTTTGTTTCCTCATTTTTTGGAAGCAGGAATGTTAAACCATTAACTAGCCAAGAGGGCATCAAACTAGGATTTTGCAAAACATCGTTGTAAAGTTTTGTTAGCAGTTCATGGCTTTCTGGGAAGGCATTCAGCCAGAAGTTAGGAATTTTATCCTTTCCTGGAGACCTCCATTTGCTTGACCTCCTGAGAGCAGATCTTATATCTTCTACCGTGACCCCCTCCCACTTTTGCTCCTCTATGGAGTCTAGGTCTGTAGATATTCTATCAATCCAAGGGGCCTTTTCATTGTGTGTTTTATCTTCTGCCC
>NC_142944.1:16498683-16501183 GCF_046866305.1 Octopus bimaculoides | reverse complement strand
TTGGTCTGCTGTAGTCTATTATTTTTTGTCATGGACAGGAACAAAGAGCCAATGTGAAATTTTACGTTGAACTTAGAAAGTCTGCTACAGAGACATTGAGTATGCTTTGTCAAAGTTACAACGATGAGGCAATAGGTCGTACGCAATGTTTCGAGTGACACGGGCGCTTCAAAAGCGGAAGAATGTTCCTAGAAGACGATGAGAGATACGGGAGACCCGCTACGAATGTTAGCCCTGTAAATGTGGAGAAAATTCATCAGCTTGCGGGAGGATCATCAACAATATTGTTGATGTTGTTAGTCTGTCGTATGGGTCCATGCAGGTAATCCTAAGGTCTAAATTGAACATGCTGCCAAAATTTCTCCCCGGACTGCTGACTACTGAGCTGAAGGAATATCACGTCGAAGTCGAGACCTCCGTCAGCGTGCCGCTGATGACCCATCCTTCATGTCGAGATGGTGACAAGAGATGGGTCTACGTGTACGACGCTGAGACGAAGCAGCAGTCGTCACAAGGAAAGAACCTTCATCTCCACAACCAGATTCGCAGCTCATTCTTTTTTTTTTTTTTTTTTGACATCCGTGGTATTGTGCATCGAGAATTCGTCTCCCAGCAACAGACCATCAACCGGGAGTTCTACTGCGACGTTTTGAAGCTTTTGAAGAATGACATTCAGTGAAAGCAACCGGATCTGGGGAGCGTGAAGAATTGTATTCTTCACGACGACAATGCACCCTGTCATCTAGAGTATCGCTTCCGCACCCGCCCTACTGGCCAGATTTACTGCAGACTCCTGTCTCTTACCTAAGATGAAAATGCAGCTCAAATGTCAACGTTTTAACACCGTTGTCGAGTTCCAGAGCGAATCGCGGAAGATCATCGATTCGCTTACGGAAAACGACTTCGAAGCCGGATTCGAAAAGTGGCAGGAACGCTAAGACTGGTGTATTGCTGCGCAAGGTGACTATTTAAAAAAAGATGATGTTGAAACTTAGGTAAATTCGTTATTTCTTATGAAACATATCTAGTCCGGAAACGTTTTCATATCACCTCGTATATATATCTATATTTGCGTGTGTGTGTGTGTGTGTGTGTGTGTGTGTATTTACACATACACAAACACACACACACACATACACACACAATATGAAGAGACATAAAGATAGACAAATAATCGCAAGCCTATAGACAGAGTGACATAGATAGTCAAAAGATACCATGTAGTGTATGCGAGTAAGGGATGGGAAAAAGTGATGTATGCGTATGTCTGCATGTATTTTTGTTCGTGCGCATATATCTATCTCTACATATGTGTAAACACACACACGCACACACACACGCACGCACGCACACACACACACACACACACACACACACACACACACACACACACACACACACACACACGCTCACGGTGTATGTATGTTATTATTCAGTTTATTTCAAGATTTCTTGCCAATAGAGAAAGAACCAGTTTCTAACCTAGATCCAAGTCTTCTTCATTGGAATTTCAACATCAGCAACAGAGCATTTATGTTTGTATGTACGCATGCATGTATGTATGTATGTATGTATGTATGTATGTATGTATGTATGAGTGTGTGTATGTATGTATGTATGTATGTACGTATACATGCAGATATGTATGTTTTGATTTATGTGTGTATTCTCATGCATATAGTTGCATATCTAGACATGCTCATATATATTTAAATGGTAAACTTCTGGAAAGTTTTACAGATTTTTACAGTTCCAGTGATGGATTAGATCTGTAGTCTTCTAATTAGCTTTCTCTTTCCTGGTTTTGAGAAGCCTAATTTTTAAGATTGGTATTCAGGCAGTGTGTTATATATCCATATATCTATGTATGCATGCATGTATGTATGTATGTATGTATGTATGTATGTATGTATGTATGTATGTATGTACGTCTGCTATGTATATGTATATAACAGTGATTGTAACGAAAGTTTTTGTGACCTAGAAGGTCTACCAACATAAGATAATTTGCATTGGAAACTTATCTCACAGTTTTCCCCTCGTATCACATAAAATCTATTAACACTTTCATCTTGACACTAAAAGATTGCTGTCTTCGTAGTCGACGTCGTCTTCGTAGTCAACGTCGTCTTCGTAGTCGACGTCGTCTTCGTAGTCGACGTCGTCTTCGTAGTCGACATCGTCACGGGTGTTACAACATTATCGTTGTTTTTTGAATTTGTTGCCGCGGTCGTTCTAATTACGCTTAAAGAATTGGAACACTATCTTCTCTATTCCATTCCTGTCTCTTTCCCCGTATGTTTTTTTCTTTATTTCTTCTTTTGTTTTTCCAGTATTTATTTCCTTCTCTCTTTTATGGTTTCTTTCCGTCTTCATTTCTTTCTCTGTCTTTATTAAGAATGGAAATTTTTAGCAACAATAACAACACCAAAACATTTATGTAGGAAAACTGATCGGATGGAGATGCCGTGATGTGATATAAAAATGTGGTCGTGGTTAT
>NC_142944.1:16486183-16493683 GCF_046866305.1 Octopus bimaculoides | reverse complement strand
TACATACACACTTCACGTCTGGCTGTACAGCCTGTTTGCTTGTTTGTTTATTCACCGTTTCGTTTTCCTGTCTTGTTTTCCGTCTGCCACTACCCTCCACGAAAACAATTTAATTTGTGTTCGTGGGAAGAACCATTTCAACGATGCGTACTGCCTTAATTCTTCGAAACGCCGGTGTTTTAATGGTGGCAGCTGATGAAGGAGATGTTTCTATGTGGCTTGGTTGTTTGTTGTACCTTGTTTATCATTTTGTCCATGTTCTTTTGCCACGTCATGTACCCAGTTATGTATCTATATGTACATGTAGATGAAGGTATGTACATACACGTACATATATATGCATATACTCATATATTGTTTGTATGCATATATATATATATATATATATACATATATACGACGGGCTTCTTTCAGGTTCCTTCTACCAAATCTACTCACAAAGCTTTGGTCGGCCCGAGGCTATAGTAGGAGACACTTGCCCAAAGTGCCACGCAGTGGGACTGAACCCGGAACCATGTGGCTGGTAAGCAAGCTACTTACCACACAGCCACTCTTGCGCATATATATATATATATATATATATATATATATATATATATATATATATATATATATATATATATATATATATATATATATATATATGCATATGTATGCACATACACACATGCACGCGCATAATATCTCCCGCTTGGTGTATGCTTATACAAGTTAGTTGTTACAGGCGAGAGAAAGAAAACAATAAGAAAGCCAGAGAATAACGAGTGGCAGGGGGCAGAAAGAAAAAGGGGAAATATATAGAGGTAGAGAGTAAGATGATTCGGAAGTTGGCGTTCCTAAAATGTATCAAACGAATTTTAGATACTTCGTTCAGCTTGCAAAACGCACACATATAAAATGACACGCATATCTACATAAATACAAACATATAGGCGCAGAAGTGGCTGTGTGGTGAGAAGCTTGCTTACCAACCGGGTTCCGGGTTCCTTGGCCAAGTGTCTTCTACTATAGCTTCGGGCCCATCAATGCCTTGTGAGTGGATTTGGTAGACGGAAACTCAAAGAAGCCCGTCATATATATATATGTATATATATATATATATATATATATATATATATATATATATATATATATATATATATATATATATATACACGTATGTGTGTGTATATGTTTGTGTGTCTGTGTCTGTCCTCCCCATATCACTTGACAACCGATGGTAGTGTTTACTTCCCCGTAATTTAGCAGTTCAGCAAAAGAGAATGATAGAATAAGGACTAGATTACAAAGAATAAGACCTGGGGTCGATTTTCTCGACTAAAGGCGGTGCTCCAGCATGGCCGCAGTCAAATAACTGAAACAAATAAAAGAGTATACATACAAATACACACTAATATAGACATGCATGCAAATGTACACATGTATATATATATATATATATATATATATATATATATATATATATATATATATATATATATATATATATATATATATATATATATATATATATATATATATATATATATATATATATATATATATACTTATCCTGTGAAGATATGTCTATATATATATATATTTCTTGTCAACAAGATAAGTATATACATCATAACATATTTACTTATACATATATTTTAGAAAAACTGTCTGGTATATAGAATATCAAAATAAGGAAATTGTACAAAAAATTAATATAACATAATTAAACGTAATAATAAAATAAATATATAAAGTTAAGATATAAAATTTGAATAAATAAATAATATATATAAATGAGTACAAGTAGGTAAAAAAAAAAAAAATCTTGGCGAAACTTAAGGCTTAAATTTGTAAAACAGTCGAAGGCTTTCTTAAAAGTCGGATGTAAAACAAAATGTGAAGTCGAAATATGTACTAGCTTTATAGCAGCAACTCCATCTAAGAATATCTGAAAAAGGAATTGTATTCCGAAATATTATCGGACTATAGATAACTAAATTTCAACAGGTATATAGTCCATTTTTTGTATTATAGTGCATTGTTGTATCATTCAAAACTTTTTATTCTTTAACAATAACTACACATAAGTACAGGTGGAGGTAAAGAATACGTACACCACGGTTTTCGGCGTAACAAAGACCCTAACCCTAAACCCTAACCCTAAACCCAAACCCTAAACCTAAACCCAAACCCTAAACCTAACCACCGGATGCGCCTAAGTATATATAAGGTGTAAAGACAGAATATGTATAAGGTGTAACGACAAATTCAAATGCGATATTCAAAATTTTCCGAAAGTCAAAAAATTTTGCTCATGCAGTATATTTTCGGTTGACATTTTAAACTTCGCAAGCGTGCCTGCAGGAATATAAGGGCTCGCGTCTCTGGTTCAAAGCATGTTTATCCTGAAAGGAGATGAAGAACTTTTCTGAGAGGCAAAGATTACATGTCTGTATGATGATACTTTTTCAACACAGCTACGTCTGCACCTATACGTACATACATACATACATACATACATATATATGTATATATATCTCTGTGTGTGTGCATACAAATGTATACATAAATATACGTAAATTCATATACACATACACACACATATATATACATACATGTATGTATATGTATTATGAGTATATATATATATATTAATATATGTCTATCCATTTTCTCTCTGTGTGTGTGTCTCTCTCTCTCTCTCTGTGAAATTTACAGAAAAACAAAAGACGAAGACAGGTGTATTAACAAGCTGGTGCATTATATATATGTATATATATATATGTATATATATATATCTATATCTATCTATCTATCTATATATATATATATATATATATATATATATATATATATATATACATATATATGTATATATATGAATGTTTACACACACACACACACACACACACACACACACACACACATAATGTACTGGTATGTTGATGCAAACAGGAAAGTAGAACTGAAAACATGAGTATAAGTATATTTTTATTAATATTTAGCAAAGAGTAAGGCGGCGAGCTGGCAGAAACGTTACCATGCCAGGTAAAATGCTTAGCGGTATTTCGTCTGTCTTTACGTTCCGATTTCAAATTCCGCCGAGGTCGACTTTGCCTTCCAGTCCTTTCGGGGTCGATAAATTATATACCACGTGATGCCTGCGCATGGCTAGTAATTTTGGAAGTAGGGGGAACAGGCGATACCAACACCCCAGTATTTGAGTGATACTTTATTTTATTGTCCACTCACAAAGATAGCTTCAGTGAGAATTGAACTCTGAACGTAATAATGATGATAATAGTTTATATTGTTTGTTGCTTTAGCGAGGTGCCAGAATCGTTAGCACACCGGAGAAAATGCTTAGCAGCATTTTGTCCGTTCTGAGTTCAAACTCGACTGGGATCAACTTTTCCTTTCATCCTTTCATCCTTTCGGGTCTTGTGCCTAGAGTAGAAAAGAATACTTAGTAAAGAGTGACACAAGATCCGAAAATTTGGTTCGTTTGTTAAGTGCCAATGTACGAAACTCTCGGACCTTGGGTCACTTTGTTGCTTCTGCTAAATAGTAATAAGTACATATATATATAATGGTAACAATTTTAAATATTTTAATTTTTTTAATGATAATAATAAATTTAATAATACGAATAATAAATTCAATAATATCTATAATAAGAACAAACTCTGGTTAATTATTCCATACGGTGTACAAGTTAAAACTAACATTATTAATGAAGTTTTTAAAGTTATTGATTTATTCCTTAAAGATAATAAAAAATATCATTATATTTTTTCTAAAAATAATTTTGGTGTAGGTTATTCCACTACTAATAATGTTGCTAATATTATCTCTTCTTTTAATAAATTTAAGTTAAATAATTACTACAAATTTAAATTTAATAATTATTCTAATATTAATTTTAATAGTAATAATGTTGACCAGAATATAATTAATTGTACATGTTTAGATAAAACTAAATGTAATTTTAATAATAAATGTAATTTGAAAGATGTAGTGTATAAATGTATAGTGAAATTATTGAATGAAAATAAACATTATGGTTATAATTTAAATAAGATTTATATAGGTTCGACTTCTAATAAAATTAAATTAAGAGTAGCTCAACATATGCACTCATTTAAGAATAGAAATTTAATTAATTCTACTGGCCTCAGTAAATATATTTGGGAACTTAAAGCTAAAAATATTAAATATATTTTAAAATGGGAGATAGTTTGTAAAGCTAAATCCTATCATATAGGTAATAACTTTTGTAATTTATGTAATAATGAATTTAAAGAGATATTATTTCATAAGGATAATAATTTACTTAATTCTTTTGATGAACGAAAAATAAAATGTAGACATAAACTACTTTATTTATATAAAAACTTTAGCTAATAATTTTTATTTATTTTGTTTATATGGGTATGTGTATATGCATGTACATGTATATATTGAGGGTGTGTGTTTTAGTCTATATGCATTAGTATGTATGTATATTTTTAGGTGTATGTATATATGTTTACGTATGTATTTATATAGGTTTAAGTATATATATATGTGTTTTTTTTTTTTTTTTTTTTTTTTTTTTAAATATATGTTTGTGTATATTGAGTGTATATTTGTATTTACATGTATGTATAAAGATATATACTTGTGAGTATAGATGTATATTTATATATATATTGTGCGTGTGAGTGAGTGCGTGAGTGTAGTTTTGTTTTAGAATTTTCCTTATTTATATATTTATTTGAGTGAATTTTTATTTGTGTGTATATTTTGTATATTTTTTATATATATAGTTATGAGTATTTTTGTGTATATGTATATGTCTATTTATGTATGTAATTATGTAAATGTGTATATATATATGTATATATATGGGTATAAGTATATATGTGAGTGTGTGGAATTTGTCTATATAAATTAGTAGGTGTATATATTTATGGGTGTATATATATATATATATTTATGTATGTGTGTATATATATATGTATATATATGTATATATGTATATGTATATATGTATATGTATATGCATGTTTTTTCTGTATATATATGTGTATTTTTATGTGTATGTATATATGTCTGTATATGTGTATCTATATAATATGTATATTTGAGAGCATGTGAGGATGAGTGTGTATTTATATATATTATGCTTTATTTTTATATGTGTGTATGAGTGTATTTGTTTTTATATGTATATTTTGGTAGGTACATGTGTGTATGTGTAGATATATATTTATGTATATATATATATTTATGGTAGTATGTATGTTTTGGTCTATATGTGTTATATGTATTTATATATATGTGTGTATTTATGTATATATGTGTATGTATGTTTTTATTTATGTATATGCTTTTATTAGTGTTTATGTGTATATATGTGTGTATGTTGTGTGTATATACGTATATTATTTTGTATATTTGTATGTATATTTGTATATGCATGTAAGTGTATATATATATGTGTGTATGTATGTATATGTGTGTGTATGTATGTATGTATATATGTATGTATGTATATGTGTATATGTGTATATGTATATATATATATATATATATATATATATATATATATAGTATATGTGTATGTATGTATGTATATATGTATGTATGTATTAGGATGTGTGTTGGGGTATCTATTTAATTATTCTAGTAGCTATATTTTGTTTTTATTGGTAGGTTAATTTTTTTAGTAAGTTTAAGGTTTTATATTACAATGACACGACGATTTTGATAAGACTAAATCAATAGTAGTATTTTAGTTTATTTCATAATATTATTTAATTTACGACTATTAATATTTTTATTTATTTATTATATATTAGAATTTAATATTTATTAATATGTTTTATAAGATAACTATAGTTTTTTGTTCTTTTTATGTTGTTAGTTATATAAATTTTAAATTTTTCATTCATTTATTTAAGTATTATTATTTCATTCATGCTTTCGTATTCTATTCTCTATTTTAACGTTCTTTTTTAACGTAGTATTTTCGCGCGAACTCTTGCTTAAAACGCTATAGCTATTAGATAACGTCTTAGTTTTTCAGTTTGAATTACGGAAAAATTTGGATAAGTACTGTTTTCACTTTGCTAAAGATTTTCTACTATTTGAAAATAATATGTATTCTTGTTTTTATACTATTCATTTGGTTCTTTATAGATTATTTTAATAGATAACTTATTTAACACTATATTATTTAGGAGTTATAGTTTCATTTCAACATAATATTAGAACTTCGATTGGAATAGTGTTGATATATTTTCGATTATTTTTGATTAATATTATTTGATTAATTATTAATCTTTATAGTTTATAATATCGTTAAAGTTTTTTTTAAATCAAAACTTTGTATATATATATAAAGTTTAACCTTTTATTCTTAATAATTTTTTCTTTCCTAATTTTTTCATTCATAATTTTTTCCATTCATAATTTTTTCATTCATATTTTTTATTATTACGTTTGTAGAAATAAATAATCTTGTATTTTTCTATTATTCAATTGATCTTTAATCATAATTAAATAAACGTCTTTAGCTTTAAATAGTATAGCTTTAACTATTACACCGGTTAAATATGTACTAATTTTATCTTCATTATTATTTTAAACTTAAACTTCGTTCAACTTGTATTTAAAACAATGATAATTTAAAACAATGATAATTTAGGTAAGATGTTTTTTGTATATAATATACATGTTATTATTATGGATGAAGGGATGATTATTGAATGGTTATTATTTTGATATTATGATATTTTTTAAATAATTTTTCTATCTTTATATAATAAGTATATCATATTAATTCATTTGGTACTTATTGTTGGTTGAGATATATATCTAATTATTGTTCTACTTACGATCTGACGAGTAGCTATATTTTTGAATAGAACTTATTTTAGATAATTTCAATTGATTTTAATCGATTTAAATTTCTTTTCTATTTGAAAATTGGTTATGAAACACGTGTAATCTTTTTATTATATTTATCTTATGATATTTACTTTACTTTATATTATACTCATTTATTGTGCTTTTAATTATTATTTTTTCTATATGTGATAGTGGATTTTCATCGATGAGTTCTTGAAAATTGGTTATTTTCCCTAAAACTATATATATTTTATATATACTTTATCTATAAGGCTCAATTTAATTTTTTATAAATTGATTTTAATTGAGTTTTTTACCTGTAATTTTGGATTTTGTCCCTAATAATATTATTATATATATATATATATATATATATATATATATATATATATATATATATATATATATATATATATATATATGTGTGTGTGTGTGTGTGTGTGTGTATGTATTATGTATGTATGTATGTATAAACATAGGTAATGTTTGTTGATAGATTTTGTTCCATAGATGTTAAGTTTTGGAAAGCGTGATATGAAATTTGTCAGCATCTTATATGAACAGAAAACAACAACGTGAACTGTCGTATGCACAAATAATGAAGCGCACCGATATGTAATCATA
>NC_142944.1:16476183-16481183 GCF_046866305.1 Octopus bimaculoides | reverse complement strand
CGCCTCCACACCCGCGTCTATAATGTTTCTAAAAACCACTCACCTATCTCACCGTCTTCAGGAAATGTTACCCGTGGGTTTGCTAATCGTAGTAAAAAAAAAAAAAAAAAAAAGACGAGGTTGTCCACAAATGGAATGTCTTTGATCATCGGGCGGCTCGATCAGGGCTTGTCTGGGGAATACATGGCAAATACAACTACAACAAACGCCAATATCCTTATTGCCATTACCACCATGACCACCATGACAATAACAACAACAACAACAACAACAACAACAACAACGCGACCACCACTTCACCCTCGTCCACAGCCCTCCACTACTGCTACGACGACCACGACGACCACCACCACCAACAACAACAACTATTGTCACTACCATTACCGTTTCTAAAAAAAATCCAGCCGGGGCCACCTTTGTTCCCTTCCACTGTCACCACTTTCACCTCCACCACTACCGCCGCCGCCGCCACCGCCGCCGCCGCCACCGCCGCCGCTGCCACCATTTTCCACTATGTGACAGCTAAAGGTTCTCTTAATTTTCCTCCTCCCTCTTCACCCCCATCTCCTTCTTACATATCCTTCTCCTCCTCCCCTCCTCCTCCTCCTCCTCCCCTACTACTACTGCTGCTACTAATCTTTCTTTCTCTTTCCATTTATTTTTCTGTTTCGTGATGACGGTCAACTAAACACGGCAAATCCCTTTTTTTTTCTTTCTGCACCTTCATTAGCTGAACAAACTCTCCCTTTTACCCCTCTCACCTTACTCTTTTTAACCCCTTTATACTACTACTACTCTGTAGCTTTCTTTCCCTCCTCCCTTCCACCTGCTACTTCACCCGTTAAACAGAATTTTACGCTTCACTGAACATAGCTTTCTTTCTCTATAACAAGTTTGTCTTTAGTTGTTTTCGTTCTGTCGAGTTGTTGTTGCTGTTATTCTTGAACCGTTGTTTCTCTTTATATGCTTTTTGTCTTGTTCCTGTTGTTGCTGTTGTTGTTGTACTTCTGTTCATTTAGTGTTTTTGTTTTGTTCATTTTAATTTCTTTCTCGTTCATCTAACCGATGGTTTTTTTCTTTCTTTCTTTCTTCCTTTCTTTCTTTCTTTCTTTCTTTATTTATTTCTTTATGTCTTTCTTTCTTTCTTTCTGTCTGTCTTTCTTTCTTTCTTTCTTTCTTTCTTTTCCAGCTGTTTGTCTGACTGTCTTCGTGACTGGTCTGGACGTACTCTCTCTCGCTCTGTCTCTGCTTGCCTGACTGTCTGTCTGTCTGTCTGTCTATCTGTCTGCCTCTCAGCCTGTCTGTCTCTTTGTCTATCTGCCTATCACTCTCTCTTTCGTCTTCCTCCCCGGTTAAAAGTCTAGCTCGGTTGCGTGCTGGTGTACTTGCTTGTAGTTATTTGTAGTTGATTCTATTATTTAGTCAATCCTGATCGAGGAATCACTCCACAATCAAAGCTGTTCCCGTTTTCTCCTATGTACAGGGAATCTAGTATCAACAGTCATCAACTTGTAACACATGTAATCAAAAACGATAGAATTTTTAGCAGATCGAGTGACTGACTATGCAGAGGTGGGAACTTTTAGGTTATCTCACCCCCATTAAAAAATTGAATTATCTCCCCCCATTTCATGGAAAATATTGGTGCTTTTGTTTATGCCCCAACAAAAAGAAAAAAATTAACTCCTCAATAAAACTAAACAAAAAAAAAATGAAAAATTAATAAACTGGCGTAGGAGTGGCTGTGTGGTAAGTAGCTTGCTTACCAACCACATGGTCATGGGTTCAGTCCCACCGTGTGGCACCTTGGGCAAGTGTCTTCTACTATAGCCTCGGGCCGACCAAAGCCTTGTGAGTGGATTTGGTAGACGGCAAAGATTTGGGGGAGATCCGTTCGCTATTTCTAACAAGTCGAGTGACCACTTTGAAGTGCACTCATTGCTTGTCTATACGTCTGCAGCGTATATATTTTGCTGTCAGTTTTTATAGTTTATGAAATTTGACTGGCGACTGTCGGTGCTGCTACCTATAGTTGCTTTCAGGGTAAGAAAAGGAGAAAAAGAGAATTTACTAAGAAATAGAAGGAAGGGTGAAGTTTTCCTTCAAGGGGAGAAAACCACTCTGGGTTTACAATCTTTTTTTTGGCTTTATTATTATTATTATTATTATTATTATTATTATTATTATTATTATTATTATTATTATTATTATTATTATTATTATCATTATTATTATCAGAGGTCTTTTTCTTATCAGTGGGAGAACTTATGAAAAGACTGAGAAGACTATGGTAAAGCCCCTTTCTGAAAACTGAGAAAAAATACACAAATTATCTATATTATCTGGTTTGGCTGTGTGGTAAGAAGCCTGCTTCCCAGCTATATGGTTCCGCGTTCAGTTCCATCTGCTTGGCACCTTGGGAAAGTGTCTTCTACTAAAGCCTCAGGTTGACCAATGCTTTCTGAGTGTATTTGGTAGACGGAAACGTGGTAAGAAGCTTGCTTACTAACAACATGGTTCTGGATTCAGTCCCATCTGAGTGACGCCTTGGGCAAATGTCTTCTACTATAGCCTCTCGCCAACCAAAGCCTTATGAATGGAGTTGGTAGACGGAAACTGAAAGAAAGCCGTGGTAAGAAGCTTGATTTCCAACTATATAGTTCTGGATTCATCAGTCCCATCTGCGTGGTACTTTGGGCAAGTGTCTTCTACTATAGCCTCTCGCCGACCAAAGCCTTATGAATGGAGTTGGTAGACGGAAACTGAAAGAACCCCATGGTAAGAAGCTTGCTTACCAACCACACGGTCCTGGATTCAGTCCCATCTGCGTGGCGCCTTGGACAAATGTCTTCTGCTATTGTCTCTGGCCGACCAAAACCTTGTGAATGGATTTGGTAGACGGAAACTGAAAGAATCCTATCGTATATATTCATTAGAATAAATACCCGGTCTAAAAGAAAAAAAATGGAGTCAATTCATTCGACTACACGTTCTTCAAGGCAGTGCTTCAGCATGGCCGTAGTGTATTGACTGAAACAAGTAAAAGGTAAAAGCTATAAACCTGACTTGAGCACCCTCAGAAACACTTACATAAGCGCACGCACACATACCACATTCTTTCTATCGATGATATCAACGAAGCTTCCTCTTTAGCCAACGCTAGCTTGCTTACGCACAAAACATCAACAGCCCTTTCACAAGCGATTTAAAAAAGAGCTGACGGGGAAACCGCTAAGTAGTCTTGCATCAACGGTGTTGCTAAATCACTGTAAGAGCATACGAGTACAACAAAAATACATTGCCGTCAGCTGAGAACAATGTAACAATATAAGTCTGCGTCCATTGTTAGAACTATAAATAGCAACTAAATCTCCCTCAAAACGCACCGTACCGTTTTACACGAGGAAAATTCATATTCGATAGTGTAGTGTAGGACAAAGAACTAAAAGTATGCGGCTGGATGAGGTAAACTAAATACCAATAAAAACATTGGTTATTAGCAAAATACTTTTATGTCGACAAGCCTACATCGTATTCAGCACTGACATTTTACTCTCTGAAATTTTCCGAACAATGTACTCCACGAATTCGATCGCTCACGCATTCTCTTTAAACTATATCCATACGACCTTCTCTCACGTTCTTTAATCATATACACAGAGCAATATGTATGTTATTTGTTGGTACTCCGTCGCTTACGACGTCGAAGGGTTCCAGTTGATCCAATCAACGGAACAGCCTGCTCGTGAAATTAACGTGCAAGTGGCTGAGCACTCCACAGACACGTGTACCCTTAACGTAGTTCTCGGGGATATTCAGCGTGACACAGTGTGACATGGCTGACCCTTTGAATTACAGGCACAACAGAAACAGGAAGTAAGAGTGAGAGAAAGTTGTGGTGAAAGAGTACAGCAGGGTTCACCACCATCCTCTGCCGGAGCCTCGTGGTGCTTTAGGTGTTTTCGCTCAATAAACACTCACAACGCCCGGTCTCGGAATCGAAACCGCGATCCTATGACCGCGAGTCCACTGCCCTAACCACTGGGCCATTGCGCCTCCACACAGAGCAATATACATCGTATATTGTACAAAGGCGGCAAGCTGACAGAAACGTTAGCACACTGGGCGAAATGCTTAGTGGAATTTCGTCTGTCGTTACTTTCTCAGTTTAAATTCCGCCGGGGTTGACTTTGCCTTTTATACTTTCGGGGTCAATAAATTAAGTACCAGTTGTGTACTGGAGTCTATCTAATCGACTGGCCCTCTCCTCAAAACATTTGTGCCTTGTGCCCAGAGTAGAAAAGAATATACATCGTACATCTCACGATTTCTAATTAATCGCCTACAAATTTAGTTTGAAAACAACAAATTTAAAGTAGCCTAAAGAAGCTTGGTCTTCTGAAAATAGCAAGCAAATTTCCCTCTAATCATATGATATTGATGTGAATAAGGAAGGACTACTCTAAAAAAAAGACTGACTGATTAGTTCAATAATGAATTTGAATATAGGTTTGCTTCATCAGCACTGATCTGGTGCTAAACAACGAAAGCAAAAAAAAAAAAAAAAAAAAAGTTTCGTCACTTACCGGTAATAACAGGACACCATCAGTTATGATCAAATTTCAGGTACAAGATGAAAAAGAAAATTACAAACACAAAAGACTAAAATAATACGAACTGCATTCAACAGTTCTCCGATACTTAGAACTCGCACAGAAGGTATAGTGTAGGTATAACGCACAAACATACTTAGAGCATTCACTGGCATTACGCTTGGACCATGCAGAGGAACAACCTAAGTAAAACGTAACTGGTTCAGTTCACTGTGGAATAGCTTTGATTCCCCAATCCATCTTCCATAATAATAAAAAAAAACAACCCACTTAAATTACGCAACACTATGTTTGCACATCGAAACAAAATACTAAAAATCATTAGACCGTCTGAAGATGAGAGTATGTTCATGAACCAGATAGTGTTCATTCGTATAACTACTTCTC
>NC_142944.1:16448683-16466183 GCF_046866305.1 Octopus bimaculoides | reverse complement strand
AACGGCGAACTGAGAATTTTTTTGAAAACTTCTTGTGTCTCACTTAATTGCGAGAATTGTTGTTTTTGTGGGCATATCTAGCCGCTGAAAAACTTGTGAAAATGCTAATAATTTGTGAAAGAATTTTATGTTCCTGATGCTGTGGCTTGGATTATCTTACTGGAATACCTTTACTGGCATACCTTTATTTTGGAGGACCTTTATTGGAATAACTGTAGGCCAGGATTACCAGGTGGTCGGAATTGTGTTGCTGTGACTTGAACTGTCTTCCTTCTTTCTTTTTCTCTGCTCTGTCTTTCAGTTTTTTTTTGTATTTAGTTTATTTTTTGTGAACTTTTTTGTTGAACTTTTTTGTGAACTATTTTGTTGAACTTTTTTTGTTGAACATTCGAACTCTTTTTTTGCAAGCATATCAAAAAAGGGCAACACTGTCTTGGAGTGGGAATTGTGCCCACCCAAGCAGTGGTTGAAAGAACTGGAGGAAAGAACAGTGACGCTCCGAACCTACTCAAAGGTGTTGGATAGCGTCACTGTCTTTCCTCAAACTACTATTGAAAAAGAACTTAAGAAATTTAATGCCAACTTTAAGTATATTTCAAGGGGAGTCAAATATGCAACCGTGTGGTTGCTTTTTGACTCCCCGAGTGAAGCTCGCAAAGTTGTGAGTGGGCCCATTGAGGGCAAAGAAATTTTGTTTCTTCCAACATACTGTGGGAAGAAATTCACTAGAGCTTGGGTCTGTGGGCTGCCACCCAGCATAGAACCTGATTGGATAAAGGATACTATCCGATGGGGTCTGGGTGGCAGCGGAGCCAAGCTCCTAAACGTGAACATTTTACCTAGAGCTGATTGGGTTGGGTCAAAAGCGGTTTTGACCCTGTGGACCCAATCAGCCAAAGATCTGGTATTTCCAGATTTTTTGAGGATGGCTGGGCACAGATATCCAGTAATCTTTGAGGGACGTCAAACCAAGTGTCACCTGTGTCTGAAGCCCGGCCACATCAAGAAAGACTGTCACCAGGACCAGAGTAATGTCCTGGAACAGTTAATAAATGTTGTTCCCCCCGCTCTCCCAGTGGAGGGAGAGACGGAGGAAGTCGAGGAGGTGGAGACCTCCTCGAAGAAAGGTAAGAAAGAAGGTGGGCAACCTTTGTTGCCCACCGAAAAACGCGGGGAGGAGGAGGACCTTCCGGCAAAGGCGGAAGTGCTCCCTACTGCAGTGTCACCCCCCCCTCCCCCCCAAAAAAAGAACGGGGCATGGTCGGCGCTCGATAGTGCACCGCCGGGGTGTCCCGACACTCCGTTGGTGGGAACTGTGCCACCAACGGAGGAAAGCATGTCGGCGGGAATTGTGCTGCCGACAGTAGAAGCTGTGGGCTCGCCCTGTGAGGACAAGTAATGGCTGATCCTATTCCGAAGGGGAGGGGTCCTACAGAAATTTGTGAATAAGTATTCTAGGATAGTGACATATGTACGGTGGTGAATTCCTTCCCCATCGACGAATTCAGTCTTGCGAAGTGGCCCGACCCAGACCCATCGTGGTGCTTGAGTGAAGTGATGAGTCTGTCGGGCGAAAAGGTGTAAGAGGACGAGTGCCTCATGTTGTGTAATGAAAAGTTGTAAGAGGCAAATGCCTTGATTTATGTTATAATTTGGAACTTTTTGTGTACGAGGTTCATGGCCTCAATACGTAAATTTGTTTATAAAAGAACAGTGTTATAGAGAAGTAAAGTTCGGCGGCGGCTTTTGCCTTCTCTCATTATACCATCATGTTTATCATCCATTTCATCTCATTAATGTGTTCGTCTTGCCCGCAGCTACTCTGTGTACTGCCTTTATGGCAAATTGAATGAAATAATGTAGCTTGCTTACCAACCACTTTGTTCCGGGTTCAGTCCCACTGCGTGGAACCTTGGGCAAGTGTCTTCTACTATAGCCTCGGGCCGACTAAAGCTTTGTCAGTGGATTTGGTAGACGGAAACTGAAAGAAGCCCGTCGTATATATATATATATATATATATATATATATATATATATATATATATATATATATATATGTGTGTGTGTGTGTGTGTGTGTGTGTGTGTGTCTGTGTTTGTCTCCCCTAGCATTACTTGACAACCGATGCTGGCGTGTTTATGTCCCCGTAACTTAGCGGTTCGGCAAAATAGACCGATAGAATAAGTACTAGGCAGTGAAAGTCCTGGGGTCGATTTGCTCGACTAAAGGCGGTGCTCCAGCATGGCCACAGTCAAAAGGACTGAAACAAGTAAAAGAGTAAAACAGTAAAAGATATATATATATATATATATATATATATATATATTTATATATATTTATCACAGCTTTGATCTACATATGTGTCTGCCTTGCGTGCGTGTGCGTGTTTCTGTGATATCACCGACTGACATTTTTCTTAACTCAGAACGTAACCTAAACTCGACTAATAACTCAGTTAGTCGGATACATGCGTTTTTAGTGAGAAGGATCGCACCTGTTCAGTGTGTGTGTGGAGGGGGGGGGGTATTTGTGTGTATGTGTGCGTGCGTGTATGTGTGCAGATTATGTGTGAGTGCGAGTAACATGGTAAAATGGATAGAGAGAGTTGAGACAGAGAGATAGAGACAGAAAGAATGAGAACTTGAAGATCAATTACTGTACAATGACGTATATATATATATATATATATATATATATACACACACACAGAGAGAGAGAGGGGAAGGAGGGATTTAGAGAATGAAGGGAGATATGTAATATTCTGCGTGCTAACGTTAATATGTGCGTGCGTGTGTGCGTGTGTATTTGTATGTGTGTGTGTGTGCGCGTGTGCATGTGTGTGTGTGTGTATTTGTGTGTGTGTGTGTGTGTGCGCGTGTGTGTGTATTTGTGTGTGTGTATTTGTGTGTGTGTGTGTGTGTGAACGAGTCGTTGTGAGAAAAAGAAAAGAATAGAGCCCACGAAAAATAAAAAATAAAAAAGGAGAGTAACTCCAGTCAGAATTAGAAGGAGCAAAGTGGGCGGAGACGGTGCCGAAACAGTGCGTGTTGTATGGTTTCTGTGACAATGGCCTTTTACGATGGTTAGCTTTTAATTACCGCCTTGCCCATTCACCGTACTAACAACGCGCCGCATGGCGGTTTCGACGGTGGACAAAACAAAACGAAAGCAGAAATAATAACTGAAGTACATATACATAAACATAGATAAATAAATAGTCTCGTTCGAAATGTATGAGTGAAGCGATATGGAAACCGCGTCGCGGGAGTAATGTATAACATTAATAGAAGACGTCTTAATTTTCGCGTAGACTTGCTTGAACCAACAAGAATCGGTACTTTATAGTTAAATGCACACGTATACACGCACACAAACGTACACACACGCACATGTGAATCTGCATGCACTCATATATATGTATGTATGCATATATATATATATATATATATATATATATATATATATATATATATATATATATATATATATATATATATATATATATATATGCGTGTGTGTGTACATTTATATATATGCTTATATATATATACATATGTTCATATATATATATGCATATGTATCTGTATATTTATTTATATGCATACATACATATATATACATATATATATATATACATATATATATATATACATATATATATATATACATACATATATATATATATATATATATATATATATATATATATATATATATATATATATATATATATATATATATATACACACACACACATACGTACGTACATGCATACATATATACATACAAACACACATACATACATACATACATACATACATACATATATGTTCACTCGCAGCGCCACACATGCGCCTACAAATAGACTCGCACAAACCCAGATCAACACAATGATAAAAGTTGTTAGCGAAGTGATCTTTTATTCTAAAGACTTTAGTGTAACGCGTATGGCGGTAAATTAGGGGTGTTTTGATCGATAGGATCAGCAATGACTATGAGTTTACCTTGCGGTTCACCACGTTTCAACTTTGACTTCAGTCCTTTTGGAACGATGAGCTGAAAATACCATTCCAGTGTAGAGGTTTAGGAAGAATTGTCAGGTTTGACGAGATGCTTTTCTGTTGTATGTTTTGTGTTTTCAAAATTCGTTTTCAATCATCCTGGAAGCAAGTTAATCTTCACAGTAGAACAAGTAAATACAAAGTAAGATCATATGACATCCTTGTTCAGGAACCTGCACTAAATGCTTCTTGTCGTACTTCTCTTTTCTGGACTGTTTTCTTCGGCCATGCCTCAACGTATAAACGTCAACAAATAGATAATCAGGATTATTCCTGCGTCATATAAACTCATATAAACAAAATGTAGCGGTTTTCCGATTTCCATGGTGCATATATTTATTTCTACACCCTAGACGGGATACCAATCCGTCGCAGGATTACTCATTTTCGCCAGCTGGATGGACTGGAACAACATGAAACAAGTCGTGTTTTGCTGACGAGCACGACGCATCTTCCGCTTCAGGAATTGAAACCACAATTTTAGGCGCATGAGTTTGACACCCTAAACACTAAGCCACATACCTTCCACAAATAGAGAGTGAAACTGAATATTAACTGCTCCGATCTCGCTTGTTGGGGTTCTGGTGCTGACTTTCTAACTCTTATTCTGATTTTCATATAAAAAACAGTAAGTACGAGGGGTGTATGAAAAGTTTTGAGCCTTCAAGACCTCTGAGCATTGAGGCGTTCTACCTTCATACCTTCATACCTTCATCAGAAGTCTTGTACCATGCTTTTTTTTTTTTTTTTTTGAGGCTCAAGACTTTTCATTCATCCTTCGTATATTAGAACACTATCATTTATGAAATGCTTCTTCTATATTCACTCAAACAGTTTTTCTATGTTTTTAGTATTGTAAAGTTTAATAGTTGTTGTTGCTGGTGGTGGTCCTGATGGTGGTGATGGTAGTTCTTTTGTTGGGTTGTTTGTTGCTGCTGTAATTGATGTTCTTAGTACTGTTATTGTATCAACTACTGTTGTGGGTTCTGTGGTTGATATTTAGACCTAAGTTTAACAATTACCAGGCCTTTGAAGGCGCCGAACTGGCAGTGACGTTAGCATGCTGGGCGAAATGCTTAGCAGTATTTCGTCTGTCCTTACGTTTGGAGTTCAAATTCGGCCGAGGTCGACTTTGCCTTTCATTATTTTGGGGTCGATAAATTAAATACCAGTCGCGTACTAGAGTCGATCTAATCGACTGGCCTCTTCCCCCAAAATTTCGGGCCTTGTGCCTGGAGTAGAAAAGAATTTTGTAGATAAAGGTGGCGAGCTGGCAGAAACGTTAGCACACCGTGTGAAATGCTTAGCGGTATTTCGTCTGCCGTTGAGTTCTGAGTTCAAATTCCGCCGAGGTCGACTTTACCTTTCATCCTTACGCACTAGGGTCGATATAATCGACTAAATCCCTTTGTCTGTCCTTGTTTAATGGGCATCCAGATGTGTATATATGCGTATCCAGATGTGTATCCAGATGTATTTTGATGTGTCTCCAGATGTGTATAGAAAATCTCATATTTATCTTTTATCTTTTACTTGTTTCAGTAATTTAACCAAAAACATTCAAGGTACCACCTTGAAGGTTTTCAGTCATACATGTCGACCCCAGGACCTATTCTTTGTAAACCTAGCACTTATGCAATCGATCTCTCCTTTGCCGAACTGCTACGTTACAGGGAAGTAGACACACTAACACCGGTTGTCAAGCAGTGGGGTAACAAACACACACAGGCATTCACACACATACACATGCTTGTGTGTGTATGCGCGTGCATATGTATATATGTATATGTATATATATATATATATATATATATATATATATATATATATATATACATATATATATATATATATATATATATATATATATGTATATATATATATATATATATATATATATATATATATATATATATATATATATATATACATATATATGTATGTATAAAGATAAACTTACTTGGAAATGGATGCGTGGCGTTCAATCAAATAATAATATAAATAATATATATGCATATATATAAATATATATATATATTTACAATATGTATTTTGAGCCCATTTTTTCTATTTAAGGTTTTCTTCGATTTTTTAATTTTAAATAGGATGAATCTATATTAAATTCATTTGTTTTGTTCATTACGCATCCATGACCGTTATTTGAAACGACCAGTCAAACAGATCTATGTGTTTCAAATTTTATATTACTTTTGATTGCCTTGTCATTCCTTTCCCATTTCTAGGAAAACTGTCCGATGAACGGGAACGTGAAACTCCGAGTTACAGTCTTTTGTTATATTTCTGCTGCTTTAAATAAAGTATATATATATATATATATATACTTTACACCTTTACGTGTTTCAGTCATTTGACTGCAGCCATGCTGGAGCACCGCCTTTAGTCGAGCAAATCGACCCAGGACTTATTCTTTGTAAGCCTAGTACTTATTCTATCGGTTACTATTACCGAACCGCTAAGTTACGGGGACGTAAACACACCAGCATCGGTTGTTGAGCGAAGTTGGGGGGGGGACAAACACAGACACAAACATATACACACACATACATATATATATATATATATATACACATATATACGACGGGCATATTTCAGTTTCCGTCTACCAAATCCACTCACAAGGCTTTGGTTGGCCTGAGGCTATAGTAGAAGACACTTGTGCAAGGTGCCACGCAGTGGGACTGAACCCAGGACCATGTGGCTGGTAAGCAAGCTACTTACCACACAGCTACTCCTGTGCCTAATATATATATATATATATATATATATATATATATATATATATATATATATATATATATATATATATATATATATATATATATATATATATATATATATATATATATATATATATATATATATATATATATATATATATATATATATATATATATATATATATATATATATATATATATATATATATATATATATATATATATATATATATATATATATATATATATGTTTATATATATGTATATATATATCTATGAGGGTAGAAATTGATATTAATCAATTTGAAGCAGTGGTCTAGCATATTAAAAAACTTCGAAGATTAAAATTATATTACATACAAAAATAAGAGGGATGACCAGAAAAAGTGGACTCCTATATGCTAGAAATAGATGCCGAATCATCTAACCACGAAAAATATATATGTTCTCAGTAAAAATTCAGCGACACAACAGACTGTAAAAGGGCAAGACAAATGAAAAAATACTAAATAAAAACGATTAACTTACGTACCATGGTTTCACCTGTTAAAATTTACATAAGTAAATATCTGCAGGATCGTCAGCGTAGTCTGTCGATTTACGATGTAATTTCCAGAACTAGACACAGGACGTCCAACCGAAAGGGAGCACGTGTAGAGTTCTACAAATTACATTCAGGTTAATCGTTTTTATTTAGTATTTTTTCATTTGTTTTGCCCTTTTACAGTCTGTTGTGTCACTGAATTTTTATTGAGAACATATATTTTTTTCGTAGTTAGATGATTCGGCATCTATTTCTAGCATATAGAAGTTCACTTTTGCTGGTCATCTCTCTTATTTTTGTATGTTATATCTATATATATATATATATATATATATATATATATATATATATATATATATATATATATATATATATATATATATTATTTTGCTTAAAAGAGTTCCAACACTGTTTTTTATGTTTTATTTATATTCCTGCAGAACTAATGTGGGGTATAGAATATGGAATATACAATATATAATATGATATACAATATACAATATAAAATAAAATAACATAAAAATGGATGGCACCATGAAAGAAAGTATTGAATGTAGATGAAATATTGAGTGTTCAATATAAAGGATCAAATATATAAATATATAAATATAAATATATATATATAAAGGCGACTCGAGTTTCAGGGCTATTTCCCTTCGTCATGGCCGGTATGACAGACTTTAACAGACTGTAATAAGTTGGCTGGTTTTCTGTCTTTTATACCAATTCCTTTGGACGGCAGCAGTAGGTGTTTGGCTATTTTTAGAATTGATGTTAAATCTATTTTTAGAAATGATAATATTTTAATTTCTTGTTTTGTGTGGGTTGTAGGGATAAGATTTTTAAACCCCAGTAGGTGTTTGGCTGTTCTTAGAAATGATGCCAAATCTATTTATAGAAATGATGATATCTGAGAGATTTTTTGTGGTTTGGTTACAGGGATAAGATTTTTAAACCCCAAGTAAGATGGATTTAATCATTGTTTGTTAAGAGTGGGTTTGAATTTCTTAATAAAGTCCTTTTCTTTGCATTTTCTTTCAATTTCATTCCGGTTATAAAGTTTATGGAATGGAAATATAATAAAAGTTTGATGACCACATGTTGCTAGATGGTTACTCAGTGGTATTTGGTGGACTTCTGGGTTTTTAATCTGTTGTCGATGTACCCGTGAGCGTTCCGATAGTGCATTACCTGTCTGGCCAACGTACAATTCTTCACAATTAGGGCATTTGATGCAGTAGATTAGATTTCTACTTTTGCAGTTCATGTTCGCATTGGTGAATATTTTCCCTGCTTTTGTGTTCATATATGGGCCGGTATGGATTGGGGTTTAAAAATCTTATCCCTACAACCCACACAAAACAAGAAATTAAAATATCATCATTTCTAAAAATAGATTTAACATCAATTCTAAAAATAGCCAAACACCTACTGCTGCCGTCCAAAGGAATTGGTATAAAAGACAGAAAACCAGCCAATTTATTACAATCTGTTAAAGTCTGTCATACCGGCCATGACGAAGGGAAATAGCCCTGAAACTCGAGTCGCCTTTATATATATATATTTATATTTATATATTTATATATTTGATCCTTTATATTGAACACTCAATATTTCATCTACATTCAATACTTTCTTTCATGGTGCCATCCATTTTTATGTTATTTTATTTTATATTGTATATTGTATATCATATTATATATTGTATATTCCATATTCTATACCCCACATTAGTTCTGCAGGAATATAAATAAAACATAAAAAACAGACAGTGTTGGAACTCTTTTAAGCAAAATAATATTTTCCTCTATACACAATCATACAAAAACCCCCACCTTTTTTGTATTTATTTTTACTCGCATATATATATATATATATATATATATATATATATATATATATATATATATATATATATGGGTACAGGACGTCATAGACCGTAAACAACATGAAATACAAAAGCAAATGAGTTCAATACGCAAACAACAAGGGAAACAAATGGAAAATGGGACAAATAACATAAAGAACTACCCTTCATCAGTTGCCGGCTACTCATCATTTCGAGCATTGTCGTTCATTGCTCGAAATGAGGAGTAGATAGACAGTCGACAAATGACGAAGAATCTTTTTTTATGTTACTTATCCCGTTTTCCATTGTCTGCCTGTCTGTCTGTCCGTCTGTCTGTCTATCTGTCTGTATATCTATCTGTGAGTTTATTTGTCTGTCTGTCTCTCACTACCTACCTACCTACCTACCTACCTACCTACCTACCTACCTACCTACCTACTTACCTACCTACCTATCTATCTATCTATCTATCTATCTATCTATCTATCTATCTATCTATCTATCTATCTATCTATCTATCTATCTATCATCATGGACGGACGGTAGACACATCGGCTCCCATGTAAGTTGCATTTTTCACCTCTTAAAAGACCTATTTTGTTTTAAAATTTTGTATAAGTTGTGTATAACACAAAATATTTCGTGAACATATATTTTTCAAATCGGAAATAGCTCTATTTAGAGCCTTATTTCCAAAAATTCAAACATATCTTCCTCGTTCCTAGCCATATTCTTTAAAACGAATATGGCTAAGGTTTTCAACGAGGCCGACTTCCCGCTCCTAATGCCAGAGGCGAAAACACTTAATGCCGTTCCGCATGAACGCAGACAAGTGATGAAGAAGAGCAATGATTCTGAGTCAACTGCTGCTGCCTCAACCACCACCACTACCACCATCACGTGTACAAACTCTGCTGCTACAGCAGTCTTGCCTGCCACCGTCACCAGTGGCAACAACAACAACAACGACAAAGACAACAACAACAACAGCAACAACAACGACAACGACACAAATGTCCTTGCTAACACGACCACTGTCCTCACCACTGCTACTACCAGTGACAATAACAACAGCAACAACAACAGGACACCGACCTTCAACACCAACACCACCACTACTTCGACAAACTCTGCCGCCACTACCACCACCTTTGAACCTGGCAGTACCAACACCACTGTCAATACCACCATCAACAACTACAAGACGAACAAGATAAACAACACCACAAACGCCACAAACAACATATCTGCCAGCATCACAAAAACAAATTTTGCCGATGCAACGAAAGAAAAAAGAACAATATTAACATTCACCCAAAAACAAATCAATGACACAAAATCCCTTCTCACGAAAGAAGGTGACACTGTACAAATACACATACCAAAAGCAATTATTGAAAATACAAACAAGAAGCACATATCATACAGACTTATCAACAAGAAAACGAAGCGACCGGAGAATTTCTCCACCCAAAAAATTGAGATTTGTCTCAAACCGATATGGCCCTTTCAAAGTCATGTTACTTGGGGACGAAAATTTGCCACGGTCCTAGTACGCTTTAAGAGCGAACAGTTAGCGAAGGAATTTTCAACACTCTCTCTCCACACAGATGACTTGGTGATGATACCGAGTTATCTTGGACAGAGAGTGACGAAGGTGACAGTAAAGAATGTCCCTTCACAAGTGGAAACACAGTGGATAGTAGGTTCTATATGCCTCGAAATGGAGGAGGCAAATATATTAGAAATTGCTACTGCAGAGGAGAAAAACTGGGAAGGGGGAAAAAAAGTCGAAGTCCTCCTCCACATCACTGAAGAGGAGTGCCAAAAGATCCCCACACACATCCAACTGGCAAAGGACCACAAGTTATATGTAGTGGTGGAAGGAAGGCGGCCACGTTGTTATGTATGCGGCAGCGCGGCACACCTCAAGGACAGTTGCCCAACCGCCGCCAACCAAAAAAAGCAACAAGGGCAACCACCAAAACCCGGAAAAAAACCCTACTACCAACACCACCATCAACAATCAAAACAAGAGAAGCACAAGCAACACTGGCAACTGAGAAGACAACAGCATCTGCAAAAACAACAAGTGAGGAAGCAGGGGAAAAGAAAGAAAATTCCAAGACTGTTTCCCCCTCCCCCACATTACACACGCCTCACACAAATAACAAGCCATCAGCACCAACAAAAACAGCAACACAACCACTCACACAAGCACACACAGACGCTCACAATTTGCCCCTACCCCCTTCCGATTCCTCAGAACCTTCGTCGGAAGATGAAAGTAATGAGGAATGGCAAATAGCCCAGAAAGGAAGGAGGAAGAGGAGCAAGAAAAGAAAAGCAAACACAAACAAAGCAGGGAGATACACAACTCCCGAAAACACTCCAGACACCAACACAAGCACACACAACTACAACACAAGCAACAAAACCCCAAAAGCAAGTACACACACAATGCTCACTGCCATCAACACAAAAAACTCAGAGTTGATGGAATACATCAACACAAAAACAAACATAACAAACGAAGACATAAAAACCAGCAACCACCCATACACAACACCGCCAGAACACATCAAAATACTACACATAACACCAACCCTGCACCACACACTAAAATCTATTTTTCCAAAGGCAGTTGGCAAATGCCAAAAATACCTGGCGAAAAAATTATATAGTGATCTCCTCGAAGAAAACCCGAAGGAGGAGACACAAAAACTCTCAAACGGTAAGTGACTCCCTTTATAAAACTTTAACACTCAAATCAAAATGATGCACAAGATTGGTTGTGTAAATGCGCGTGGCTTGGGGTCCCCTTGGAAACAAGGGTACCTCCTAAATGACATAAAGTCACATAAACTAGAAATCATAGCCATAAGCGAGACCAGACTCCATGATCCGCGGGCCCTATCGTCCATGTTTGGCAGACAGTTTAACATTTATTTTTCTCCCTGTCTGCCGAGAATGGGCGGTAGTGGCACGGCGGTACTCTTTCGCAAGAGTCTGGATCTCGAAGTAAAGACAGTATTCATAGACCCGGAGGGTAGATTGGTTGTTCTGGATGTCGATGGCAGCGATGGGTGTGCTTTTCGACTCATATCAGTATACGCACCACCTTTAACAGGTAGGCCGGATTTCTTCCGACGTCTAGAAGTATTCCTAGGAACGTCTCGTCCTTTACTTTTAGTGGGGGATTGGAATGCTACCTTGGACACGCATCTAGACTATGTGGGCAGAGATAGGAATAGACGGGGATGCAAATGCCTCAAAGACCTGCTCAGACGCTTTCAACTGTCTGACAGGTACCGACTCGATTACCCGAATGCGCCAATGTGGACATGGACAAACCGCATCGGGTCGTCGAGATCGTATCTAGATAGAATACTGTGTAGGAGAGTAGATAGAGATAGCATAGGGTGTCCACAATTTCACATAGTCAGCTACACGGATCACAAACTTGTGACGTGTACGCTAGACTTAGATAAGACACATAGGCAGGGCTCCGGTTACTGGAAACTAAACGCGTCTTTCCCGTCGAGACCAGTTTTCAGAGACCGGATTAGCACGTTAGTAAAGAGGGCCTTGACAGGAGCCATCATCAATAACAAATGGTGGTTTGCCCTCAAGAGAGCAATAAAAGCAGAAGCGGTTAGGTATAGCAAAGCACTAGCCATAGACAGAAACAGAGTAGAGGGTGAACTAGTTAAGAAGCTAGAAGAGGCAATTAGAAGTGGCATCGCATCCGACGTTTTGGCGGCGAGGTTGGCCCTTGACCAACACTTCAACGCCAAACACGAAGGGTGCGTTGTCAGGGCTAGGATGCGTGCTCTAAGAAACGAAGGTGTTGGAGTCGCACGAGAGGCCCGGGTGGCGGAGGCGCAACAGGGCAACAAAGCCACCATTCGGTCTCTGGTGGACGAACAGGGGCGCGAACTGCTCGAGCCAAGCAAAATGTGTGAGGCCTTTCAGCGGCACTTTGCTCGACTGTTTGGGACGAATGGCGAGCGAGAACGCAGAGTGGACTTCAGTGCCTACCTGCACAGCCTGCCACGACTCTCGGCAAGAGAGGCGGAGTGCTGCGAAGGTGCCATCACGGCGGCGGAAGTGAGGGACGCGATAGCGGGATGCTCGAGGGACAAATCTCCGGGTTTGGATGGTCTGCCCTACGAGCTTTACAACTGTAAGCCAGACTTGTTTAGAGACGTCTTGGTGGCGGTGTACTGCAACTGGCAGCAAAACGGGAGCATTCCCGGTTTTGTGAGTCGAGGAGCCGTAACGCTGCTGAAGAAAGATCCAAACAAGGGGAACGTCATAGATAACTTTAGGCTCATCACTCTGCTCAATGCAGACTTGAAAATTTTGGCCAAGGTGTTAGCCAAGCGGTTGGCGCTTGTCATCGAGAAACTGATCGGCAAGGCGCAAACGTGCGCGGTGCCGGGCAGTAGCATCCATGACAACCTCCATCTGATGCGCTACATCATAGAGAGGGTAGTTAAGGAACCTGGCATGGGTGGGGCCCTGATCAATTTAGATCAATCGAAAGCTTTCGATAGGGTAGACCATCAATACTTGGAGGCTGTCCTCATAGCAGCCGGCTTCGGTCCCATTTTCCGCGGCTGGATGGCTGCCTTGTACAGAGGCATCCGTTCGGTAGTTCGCGTCAATGGGCATCTATCAAGACCCTTCGACATTGCACGTTCGGTCCGTCAGGGATGCCCCCTCTCGTCGCTTCTGTACGTGTTGACTCTCGAGCCACTACTGCGGAAGCTGGCGACGCTGAGGGGCATCCCGCGAGAGTTGGGATGCGGGACGAGCGTGTCGGCATACGCGGACGACGTCACCGTCATAGCGTCTAGCCAAAAGCACATCGAGCTTGTCGGCGAGACACTGAGAGAGTACGAAGCGGTAACTGGAGCGAAAATCAACCGGGATAAGTCAGTGGGCTTGCGGCTCGGCACCTGGAGAAGCAACCCCATGCCGTCAAGTAGCGCCTCTGTCGTGGGACGTTGGACTGACGGTCCGGTTGAGATGCTCGGGGTCTGGTTTGGTCCAGACCTCCAAACGGAGAAGAACTGGGACGAGATAACGAGAAGGGTGGCCACTCTAGCCCGGCAATGGGCCGAGAGGAAGCTTTCCCTGAAAGGTCGGGCGGAGGTGGCGAACACGTACATCGCGTCCGTCATCTACTACCGCCTGACCGTCGTTCCTTGTCCCGACCCTACCATCACCAAACTGGAGCGCATCCTCTTCCGCTTCTTGTGGAAAGGAAGCGTTCCGATGGTTAGGCGATCCGTTTGCTGCCAACACCCGTTAAAAGGAGGACTGGGCATGCCGTGGTTGATGATGCGCAGACACGCGCTGAGACTGCGACATCTCCGGCTCTACGTAGACAGCGGTGAACAGGTGTGGTCACCGTTTGTGCGGCGCGCTTTCCCTCAGCTCGTCTCCATGACCGAACTGCAGTCATGGATCAAGAAGAGGCCGAGGAAGGGCGAATGGCACCGCGAGTGTCGCGCTGCTCTTCGGCAACTCCAACAACCCGGGTCAACCTTGAGCGACTGCATCACAACTAACGCATTCTATAGTGGATTAGTGGAGGGAAGGTACGACGACGATCTCGGGGCGAACCTGGGCGTCGACGAGGAATACCTGACCCGCCTGTTTAAGACGACCTTCGGGCCGGGACCTATGGACAACTTCCAGAGATCCCTGGCCTGGCAGTGCTATCGAGAAGCACTACCCGTTCGGGATAAGCTCTACAGGCATGGCTCGAGAAACACGGGGCCGACCTGTCCGAGATGCCGGCAGAGCGACGAAACCGTTCTGCACGCACTCGTACAGTGTCCCACCATTTCCGAGCTGTGGGCTTACGTCGAACAACTGCTATCGCGTGTGGGACGAGTCGGTCTATCAGCCGAGTCTATCGTGAATATTGTCGCGCCTCCTTCCTTTAAACGGGAAGGAAGAGCTATTTTCATCGTACTTGTGGCTATGGCGAAAGAATGTGTATGGTGGACGCGTCTGAAAGGTCTAGAGACAAAGACTTTCCTCTCTGGGCAATCTCTCATCAACTTCTTCAAGTATCACCTGAAGAGGAAGTTGAGAGTAGAAAGGGAAGTCTTGTCTAGTGAATGCTTCAAAAAAAGATGGGTGAATGTAGCAAGGATGGCACGTGTGAACGACGGAGCCATCTTGAGCATAACCCTATGAACAAGAAAAAAAAAATAAAACAAAAAGGCAAAAGAGAGTCACTTACTGTTATAGTTTCTTCAATGAGAATATTGACCAAGGTTACCGTGGTCTTTTCCGTGGGCTTTTCCTTCCACGGCTAAACCTAAACTGTCCTCCCCTCTTTTTACACGAGAACATTACTGTGTGATACACGATCCCTATTGATCGGCCTTTCCTTTTCTTTTTTTCGATCCCTTTTGATCGAACTGCCCCTTTTTCCCTTCCTACGATCCCTTTTGATCGACACAACCAATTTTTTTTTTTTTTTTTTTTTTCCTTCCTTCCCCCTCCCAAAAAGAAAAGCTCTACATTGTATTTGTCCCATCTTCGTTGAGCCCTGTGTGGCTAATAAAAGAAATGTATCTATCTATCTATCTATCTATCTATCTATCTATCTATCTATCTATCTATCTATCTATCTACATAGCTACATATATAACTATACCTGTATATGTGTCTGTCTATCTATCTATCTATCTATCTATCTATCTATCTATCTATCTATCTATATTTCTATCTATCTATCTATCTATTTATCTAGCTAGCTAGCTACATACCTACATATCTACCATCTTTTCTTCTATGTGTGTGTGTGTGTGTGTATGTTTGTATGTGCATGTGCATGCGTGTGCATGCGTGTATTCTACATCTTTCATTTCTATTACAACTGTATCTATCTATCTCTTATCCATATTTCGATTCATCTGATTATTTCTACTCCAACAACTTACACTGAAGGCAATCTTTTCCGATTTGAGGTTAAATGCAACGTAGTCCGGTCACGATCTTTTGGGGCTCGCATCCACCGCGGAACGTTAATCTCAGGAGAAAATTATCCTCATTTAATCCGCAAGTCGCCATCATCGCCTTCAATCAAGCAAACACAAAAATAAACAAGACAATGAAAGCAATAATGATGACGACGGTGACGACGCCAATAACGATGATGACGATAGTGAAAATGGTGGTGGTGGTGGTGGCAGTGGGGTGATTGTGGAGGTAGTGGTGGTGGTGGTAGTGGTAGTAGTAATAGTGGTGTAGTTGATGGTGATTATGGTGGTGGTAATTGTGATGGTGTTGACGATGGTTGTGGTGGTAGTGATTGTGTTGGTAGTGGTGGTGGTACTGGTGGTGGTGGTTGTAGTCGTGGATATCGTAGTTGTGGTGGAGGTGGTGGGTGTCGTAGTTGTGGTGGTGGTGATGGTAGTGGTGATTGTGGTAGCGGTAGTGGTAGTGGTGGTGGTGCTAGTGATGATGGTGTTGGTGATGGTTGTGGTGTTAGTGATGGCTGTAGTGGTGGGCGTCGTAGTTGTGGTGATAGTGATGGTGGTGGTAGTGGTGGTGGTGGTGGTGGTTGTGGTGGTGGTGGTTGTGGTGGTGGTGGTGGTGGTGGTGGTAGTGGTGCTAGTGTTTGCGATTGTGGTAATAGTGATGGTGGTAATGATGGCGACAGCGGCGGCAGTGGTGGTGGTGGTGATTGTGGTGATAGTGGTAGTGGTAGTGTTGAAGGCAGTCGTGGTAGTAGGAGTGATCCTGGTAGTGTGGCTGCGTCTTTCAAGATTGGTGTGGTAGCTGAGACGGAAGGAGTCGGGACCAGTATCGCCGTCGTCGTCGTGTCGTCATATGGTGGCGATGATACATCGAAATTCCTTCCCGATTCCAGGCTAAGCAAAAACTACAGCAATAGTTTATTGTAGTTCTTGCTTCGCTGCATGTCATCTCTATTCGAGCGAGTCTACGGCGTAATGCTCTTCTCGTCTTAATCGTTTCGTTTTTGTTTCTTTTTTTAATCGTATAGACGCACGTGTAGCTGTATGGTAAGAAACTGGATTCCCAACTACTTTGTTCCGGGTTCAGTCCAATTGCGCGGCACCTTCGGCAAGTGTTTTCTACTATAGCCTCGAGCCGACCAAAGCCTTGTCAATGGATTTGGTAGACGGAAATTGTATATAATGAGGACATTATATACGTATGTGTGTGTGTGTGTGTGTGTGTATACATACATACATACATATACATATATATATTACATTTGTGTTTGTATGCTAGCATACCCGTATCGGCAAAAGTG
>NC_142944.1:16431183-16443683 GCF_046866305.1 Octopus bimaculoides | reverse complement strand
CCATAAGGGCAATTCATTTGTCATATGTTGCTGTCATTTCACTTTTAAGTCTATTCGTAGTATCCTTGTGTAGCATTCATTTAGCCCATTTGATAATTTTTTTTATCAGTGTCCATGTTTCACTGGCTTATGACAGCACTGATTCAACACTTGCAATGAACAGTTTCATTTTGATTTGCCTGGACAATCTGGAGATCCAGATTTTGGTTTGTGACAGGCTGTCCATGCTTGTGCTTTCGAAATGCTCACCAAAACACCTAAGTACTTGAAGTCTTCAGCAACATTCAAACCTACTTTATAATGATATTCTGAAAATAAACTATCATAAACTTCATCGAAGACTCGAGGCTACGAGATAATGCAGGATATTAACTTAATTCAAAACAATGGTATTAAATAAAATTGTGCACAGAGTGATTTGTATGCGAAAGGGTTAATGTATCCGCCTATTTTTTAAGATGGAAGGGAAAAACTAGTTTCTGTGAAGATTTGGTTACTAATTTTAGCAAGTCGAGCGACCGCGTAAGAGCACTTTTCCTGGTTATTTGTCGTTGTTCTGTTGTTATTGTTGTTGATATTTTTAATGGATCATTCGGACAGATGATCAAAAGCGTTCTGTCTATGAGCATCCCAACTTTATTACCAAATATTCTGCATATAGGCGCAGGCGTGGCTCTGTGGTAAGAAGCATGCTTTCCATCCACATTGTTCCGTGTTCAGTCTCACCACGTAGCACATTAGGTTAGTGTCTTCTACATTAGCACCAGGCTGACTAAAGCCTACTGAGTGGATTTGTCTAACGGAAACTGGAAGAAGCCCATCTATCTCTCTCTCTCTCTCTATATATATATATATATATATATATATATATATAATTTTTTTTACTTGCTTCAGCCACTTGACTGTGGCCATGCTGGAGCACCACATTGAAGGGTTTTAGTAGAACGAATCAGCCCTAGAACTTAGTTTTTAAGCCCAGTAATTGTTTTATCCATCAGTTTTGCTGAATTGCTAAGTTACGGGAATGTAAACACACCAACACCGGTTGTCAAGCGGTGATGGGTGACAAACATAGACATAAAGACACACACACACATAAATATATATACGACAGGCTTCAGTTTCTGTTTACCAAATCCACATATGTGTGTATGTGTGCGTGTGTGTGTACATGTGTCTTTGTGTCTGTGATAGTGTCCCCTCCACCACCACCACCACTAATACCACCTTTTGACAACCGGTGCTGATGGGCTTACGTCTACACAAGCTAGCTGTTCGACACAAGGTTCCGACAGAATCATAACCATGCTTCAAAAAAAAAAGAAAAACAAAAACAAAAAAACAGACTAAAAAGAAATTCTTCAAGGCGGTGCCTTAGCATGGCCGCAGTCTGAAACAAGTAAGGAGATAAAAGAAAGGACATACAGCTGTTTTTTTTTTTCGTAGATGATAGGCGTGGGAGTGGCTGTGTGGTAAATAGTTTGCTTACCAACCACATGGTTCTGGGTTCAGTCCCACTGCGCGGCATCTTGGGCAAGTGTCTTCTACTATAGCCTCGGGCCGACCAAAGCCTTGTGAGTAGATTTGGTAGACGGAAACTGAAAGAAGCCCGTCGTATACATGTATATATATATATATATATATATATATATATGTATGTGTGTGTATGTGTGTGTATGTGTTTGTGTGTCTGTGTTTGTCCCCCAACATCACTTGACAACCGATGCTGCTGTGTTTACGTCCCCGTAACTTAGCGGTTCGGCAAAAAGAGAACAATGGAATAAGTACTAGGCTTCCAAAGTATAAGTCCTGGGGTCGATTAGCTCGACTAAAAAGGCGGTGCTCCAGCATGGCCGCAGTCAAATGACTGAAACAAGTAAAAGAGTAAAAAGAGTAAAGAGAGATAGGCTGTGCTTTGGAAAACAACTTAGCAAGTCGAGTTATGGTATTCGTTGTTACAGCTGAAACGTCTGACTGCTATAAATCTTTTTTTTTTGTTTTGTTCTTTTTACTGGTATTCTTCTCGTCGTAATTGTTACAGCTTTCACCGTAATTAACATATCGTTGTAGTTAATATTGCTGTCTCTCCTCTCTCCTCCACTTCTCTTCTTCTTCTTCTTCTTCTTCTTCTTCTTCTTCTTCTTCTTCTTCTTCTTCTTCTTCTTCTTCTTCTTCTTCAAGTTCTTCTATTTCTTCTTCTTCTTATTCCTCCTTCTTGGTTTTCTTCTTCTTCTTCTTGTTCTTCTTGTTCTTGTTCTTGTTCTTCTTCTTGTTCTTGTTGTTGTTGTTGTTGTTGTTCTTCTTCTTCTTCTTCTTCTTCTTCTTCTTTTTCTTCTTCTTCTTCTTCTTCTTATAATAATGATAATAATAATAATAATAATAATAATAATAATAATAATAATAATAATAATAATCGTCACCGTCGTCGTCTTCAACATCATCATCATCATCATCCTTATATTCATCGTCACCCTCATCCGAATCATCATTGTTGCTGCCATCATCATAATCATCATCATTATCATCATCACCACCACTACCACCACCACCACCAACATCATCATCATCATCATCATCATCATCATCATCATCATCATCATCATCATCATCATTTGACACTGTTATCGTGGACAGAGTAGATAGTTCTTGTTCTTTTTGCATAAATTGTGCAGACAGGATTGGCTGGTCTGCAGTGTGAACACTTCTCTCTTGTCTCTTCTAATGGAACCAACTCAAAAAGAGTAAGAGTGAAAGGGAGAGCGAGAGAGAGAGAGTGAGTGAGTGAGTGAGAGAGAGAGAGAGAGAGAGAGAGAGAGAGAGAGAGAGAGAGAGAGAAAGAGAGAGAGAGCCAGACAGAGATAGAGAGAGAGAGAAACAGACGGACAGACACAGACACAAAGGAACGAATTTCACACCCACGGCGATGACAACGACCATGACGAAGATGACGATGGTGTTGATGATGATGACTACACGACGACGACGATTATGGTGATGATGATTATGATGATGGTGATAGTGGTGGCAGTGGTGACGGTGGTGGCGGCGGTGGTAGCAGCGGCAGAAGCGACAGCGGCGGCAGCGGCAGCGTTGGAGTCGGTGGTGGTGGTGGTGGTGCTTATATTTCTGATGATTAAGATGCTTATAATTATAATGGTTGTCAATAATTAAGACGATCACAATGGTACTTTCTGATAAATAGTTACAACGTTTCTTGTTATTCCACGAACCGTCTGCTGTTATAGAGATCTTAACAGATACTTAATCAAATTTGTAACGGCTTTAGGAAGTTCATTACCAAAAGACAAGAAATGACGGAGAAGCCTAAAAGAAGGATCTAAAGAAATAACGAAAGAAAGGACGAACGAATGACAGAAATAAAGAAACAAAAACAAAACAAAAAAAAAGAAATGAATGACAGAAAGGCAGAGAAAGAAATTAGGGGAAGCAGATAAGGAAAGTATTAATCAAAATGATAGAAATATGGGAAACGAAGGAAACCAAGGTTTTATCTTAATATTTCACGATGAATACTTCCTCTCTCTCTCTCTCTCTCTCTCTCTCGTACGTTATTACAGAATCTATTTCCATATTTCCGCCACCACTCATTGCAACCCATCTGTTTCTCTTTACATCTCTCTCTCTCCCTCTCCCTCTCTAGCTCTCTCACTTTTCCCGAACCCCCCACTCTCTCTCTCTCTCTCTCCGTATACTTCGGCTATCTTTCAATGTCTTGTCAAGACTGTTATTAAGAGAGCGAATGCGTGTCCTGTCTATCGTGATTAGGTGGAGACTATTTTGAAGTTAATCCCAGACGGAACCAGTCGATCTGCTCGGAACTGCTGCGTGTTCTTTGCCCACTCAACTGATTATCATATCGGCAGCGGTTGCGTTGACTTGTCATCACAGAAAACAATAATAATATCTTAATAAAGTCAAAGAAAACCCCAAAATTACATCAGCCGAGAACCTTAGTTGATTGCTTAAAGTGATTATCATTGTTGTTGTTATTGTTGTTGTTGTAATGTTGATGATAATGATGATGATTATGATAATTCAACAACAACGACGACGACGACGATGGTGATTATGATAATAACAACAATAATAACAACAACAACAACAACAACAACAATAATAATATTAATAATATTATAATTATTACTGTGACTGTAATCATCAGTATCATCATTATTGTCCTCCTCATCATTATCAGCATCATCTTGGTCATTATCACTGTCCTCATCTTATTATCTGTATATTAACTACAACGATTTGTTTAATCACCTAGAAAACATATTTTTCAAAATTACTCCGAACTTATGCACCTCTTCTTACTCATTAAGTATGTTTTTTGTTTTTTTTTACTGAATTTATTCTACAATAATTAGAATTCATCCTATAAAAATTAAAAAGGACAATTCACTGACTGAGAGACAATGAATCAATACGATCTGTTACCGTTATTTAACTTACTTGTTCCTCGTTGATTGTCTTTTCCGTGGCATTTTCTTTAATTTTTGTCCTATTGTTCATGCGGATAAAACTGGAAATCTTTATTATTTAGAATCAGAAAGATATTTATCAAAAAACAAATTACAAGGATTATAAAATAACCTCCAAAGAAAATTTACTAATCCTTAACTTTAATGTGAAAGACATTGTTGAAGATTTACAAGTTAGGGATCAAAGTGAATCTCACACTCCCAAAACATCTGGAATTAATTGAAAAGACAACAAACTTAATTTTAATACCGATCCACAAGTTAGACTAATTTGCTCATCGGAATCGGTTATTGATAAGATCAGTAAATTTATTATTAACAAACATATTCCTTGGCTCAAACAATATATTAGTTTATCTTTATGGGAAAATTCATTGGAAGTTATTGACTGGTTCTCTAACATTCAGTTGGATATTTCCAATTATTACTCACCCATCAACCCTATCCTACAGAATAAAGCATCAATTTTCGCTATGACGAATTCAGAGTTATCCAAATGTGAGGCTGATGGTTTTTACTAGCGGTTAGTAAAACCATAATTGTATTCGATATGAAGTATTGGATTAGAACTGATTGGACTGATTGTTTCGATATTATCATAGAGTCCAGCAATTCGGCTCAAGTAACCAAGTATTTATATTCCTAATTGTATACATAATGAATTTCCTGAATTAGGAGGGGGGTTATATAGAGATGACACTCTATTCACTGTATATAGATATAATATGGTTAATTTAAAAAGGTCTATAAAAATCTTTTCAAATTTTTTTATGTTTGTGGTCTTTCTATCGCTATAGAAAATACAGAAAATGACTACTAGTGTTAACTTCCTTGGAGCTATGCTAACCTTATGGTTAGCCTAATGAGAGCTTCAGATATGTAAATAAAAATTCAAATCATTCATGAAGCATAATAAATTGTATCATTAAAAATATATCTACTCGTATTTCGAGACTTTCAACCAATGAGGATGTATGTAAACAAAATCAAAATTGGTATAACCATGCATTATCTGAAGCTGGATATAAAGATAAAATTTAGTATATCCAGAATCACAACAATAATAACATTCCTGGAAATGATTGAATTATGGTTAAGTTGGAAATTAATAGGTACCTATTCGCTAGCCGTTTAAAAATATCTCAGCAATTATTTTGGTTTATGTCAGCAAAAGATATTAATTTATAACGAGTGCTTAAGAAATCTTACGAAACAAAAATATTAACGCCTTCAGTAAAATACATATAATACAGCCCGATTAGTTATTCTCCGCTATGCAGTTCATAACAATTTATAGTTTCAGCAATTATTTCATGTTAATACTTAGATCAGGTTTTCTAAATGAACACTGATATTGATTAGATCTTGTGTTAAAAGGATTCGCAGTTAAACCAAAATAATATTTAAATACGGGAATATAAGCTATATATTAAAGCGTAAAAAATCACTTTAGCCATGAATGACCATGGGATGGCACCTAGAAAGTTACTCTCCTAGGCACAAGACCAGGCAAGGTTGTTTATCGAAGACCAGCATTCACCCATGAATTTCAGTGTCCCCTTTCAAATCCCAGGGAAAAGCAAAGTCCGATGCAGCTTGCCACCAGTGACGTCACACCTTATTTCTACAGCTAAGTGACTGGAGCAACGTGAAATAGTGTCTTGTTCAAGAACACAACAAACAACCCGGTCCGGGAATCGAACTCACCCTTTCATGATTGTCAGCCCGACGCTCTAGCCACTGAGCCATGCACCTTCACTAACATATATATACTTTGGCATATAAATTTCGAAACAGAAAAATAATAATCGTTCACTCTAAGTGAGTCAGTTTCACATAATAAATCAGTATGTAGATACTTTTCATGATTTTTCACTGTTAATATTTGCTATTTCTAAGGTGGCGAACTGGCAGAACCGTTAGCACGCCGGGCAAAATGCTTAGCAGTATTTTGTCCGTCTTCACATTCTGAGCTTAAATTACACTGAGGTTACATTCGCCTTGCAACCTAAAATAAGTACCAGACTAACACGGGTCGATGTGATCGACATAACCCTTCCCTCGAAATCACTGAAATTGTGTCAAAATTTAAAATCAATATTTGTTATTTCTGTAGAAATATATGGCACCTAGTTTCTCTCTCTCTCTCTCTCTCTCTCTCCCTCTTTCTATCTCTCTCTCTCTCTCTCTCTCTCGCTTTCCTCCTATCTCTCCCCAAAACCATCCACGCACACAAGCACACATTCACACACACACACACACACAAACACACACACACACACACACACACACACACACACACACACACACACACACACACACACAAGCAAGTACGCATACTCACACGCGTACTCTCGCGCGCTCACACACAAGCACAAAATAAGTACACTCACACATTTCTGATATATCTGATTCTCAGTTTTTTCTAAATAAATATATAAATAAGGAAACTATGCATTGAGCAAGCGACGTTTTTGAAACGATTCATTAACCGCTATTTATCTCCAATAGAAAGTGTAGTCAATACAGGTAACATCTGGTCAAATAATATTCATGTGACACTCCGTCGGTTACGACGACGAGGAGTTCCAGTTGATCCGATGAACGGAACAACCTGCTCATGAAATTAAAGTGCAGGTGATGAGCACTGCACACACACGTGGTTTTCAGGGAGAGCTGGCGTGGCACAGAATGTGACATAGTTGGCCCTTTTGAATTACAGGTATAACTCATCTCTTTGTTAGCTGAGTGGACTGAAGCAACTTAAAATAAAGTGACTTGCTCAAGGATACAACGTGCCGCCGGCACCATCACTGGTCAAATAATATAATTTAAACCACAAATTTTCGTACTGTACATAATCATACTTCCTCTAAATTGACAAAAATAGCGTTCACTAAGAATTTAAGTTTGTTTCAAATATTTTTATCGAAAAATGATGAATTTTTCTGTTTGGTTTTCTCCTTTGATTAATTTCTTTTTGTTACTTTTCCGATTGAACATCTTTAATCTACTGATTTTATCAGTGACAGTTGAAAAAGGTTTACTAAAAAAAAATGTTCATGTTCTTTTGTGGCTGTGTAGCTTGCTTACGAACCATATGGTTCCAGCTTCTGTCCCACTGCGTGGCACCTTAGGCAAGTGTCTCGGGCCGACCAAAGCCTTGTGAGTGGATTTGGTAGACGGAAACTGAAGGAAGCCCGGGTATATATATATATATGTATATATATATATATATATATATATATATATATATATATATATATATATATATATATATGTATATATATATATATATGTGTGTGTGTGTGTGTGTGTCTGTGTTTGTCCCCTAACATCGCTTGACAACCGCTGATGGTGTGTTTACGTCCCAGTAACTTAGCGGTTCGGCAAAAGAGACCGATAGAATAAGTACTAGGCTTACAAAGAATAAGTCCTGGGGTCGATTTGCTCGACTAAAGGTGGTGCTCCAGCATGGCCGCAGTCAAATGACTGAAACAAGTAAAAAGAGATTATTATTTTTATTTTTCTTCCATCTTCAAATTTTCTTCCATTTCTCGCCGAGTGTTTTCCGTACACCTAGGGCAGAGAAACTCGTTGTATGCATTCCCAGTTTACACGCAAATTCACAGGTAAAATATGTATTTAAAAAACAATTAATGAATAAATAAATTCATGAATGGATGTTGTTTTCACATTATTATTATTATTATTATTATTATTATTATTATTATTATTATTATTATTATTATTATTATTATTATTATTGTTATTGAGTGAGAGAGCAGTGCATGCCATCAAAGTGACACTGGGGTAAAATATACGAAGCCCAGTATACCCATCATGACTACCCGTCTGATAAGGGTACACCAGGCACATGCATCACAACCATATGTGCGCGACATGGGGATCTTATATCAAGATAAACAGCACATGACCTCGCAGGTGGGGCCCAGTTAGAATTTTCTTCAGGTCGAGTAGCCCATCCCGCTCAAAAGGTCCCTGAAGAAGGTTTGTTTAAGGATGTTGAGAAAAACACCCATGTTTCCAAAGGTGAATTTTCAATCCCCAAAGAATTCCTCTCAACACATGGCTATGATGCTCCCCCACTACTTCTGCTCATGATCAGAGATGCACATGTCGTCAGCCACCAAGGGACATGCTCAACTGGTCAAACAACTGACAAGCAAATCTGTGGTATTGAGCAGAATATTTACTGTAGCCCATCTTTTATACCAAGACAAAACAATGTACATGATAATACTTCCAATCATTATTATTATTATTATTATTATTATTATTATTATTATTATTATTATTATCATTATTATTATGTTTTTTCTTCCATCTTCAAATTTTCTTCCATTTCTCGCCGAGTGTTTTCCGTACACCTAAGGCGGAGAAGCTCATTGTATGCATTCCCAGTTTACACACGCAAATACATAGGTAAAACGTATTTAAAAAAAAATCATGAATGAATGTTGTTTTCACAGCGATAATGCTCTTCTCAGTACATGAGTCGTTCCAGTTAGCACGATTTTTTGCACTTCCTGTAGGGATGGTAAGCCTGGTATCATTTTCAAATAGGTTTCAGTACCTTTTTTTATCATTCCTAGAGAGCCTACAATCACTGGTACGGTAGTCGCCTTCAGGTGCCACATTTTTTCAATTTCTATTAGCAAGTCTTTATATTTACTGATCTTGTCAAATTCTTTCGCCGCTATATTATGATCGCAAAGAATACTCATTATCATTATTATCATTATTATTATTATTATTATTATTATTATTATCATCATCATCATCATCATCATCATCATCATCATCATCATCATCATCATTATTATTATTATTATTATTATTATTATTATCATTATCAATTATTATTATTATTCCGAGGTCGACTTTGCTTTTCATCCTTTCGGGGTCAATGAAATACGTATCAGTTGAGTACTGTGGTCGATGTATTCGATTAACCCCTCCACAAAAGTTAAGGCCTTGTGCCTATTGTGGAAAGGATTATTATTACTGCTGCTGTTGTTGTTGTTGTTGTTATCTGTTGAGTACGACGGACGTGTTTTCGAACGCTCTAAGTTCAGGAACTTGTTACTAGGTTTTCTGCGTTTGTTTGGCCCCCGCAAAGGACAAAATCCGGCGCTCCAGAAAATCGCTTGAAAGGTGTTTAAAAATATCAAATTCAACAAGATGGTGGTGTACACCTTAAAACATTTAAAAGAAAAAAAAAACATTTTCTCCCCACCTCAGTCCTCTTACAACCGAATACGTTCCTCCCCTTCTTTCTCTTACAAAAAATGCAGGAGAAGGGGAGGAGACAAAAGAGATGTAAACAGGCTAAAGTCTATACCGTCAAGTGTAGCTAGAGGATGACAGTAGTAAGAGTGATGGCGACAACAATAACAGAAGTAACAGCAGTGGTAGCACCGACAGCGGTAGTGGTGGTAGTGGAAGCGACAGCGGTAGTGGTGACATGGCAGAGGCAGCAGCATGAACTGTGAAGGTGACAAAGATTGTAGCAATAGCAGCGACAATGGTAAAAGTAGTGGCAGCATTGACAGCAACTCAAGCGGTGGCGGCAAGAACAACGATAGTGGTGTAAGTGCAGTAGTTGGAGGAGCGGTAGCAGTAGTTGGAGGAGCGGTAGAAGTAGTTATAATAGCAACAGTAGAAGTAGCTACAGCTCCACCAATAACAACAATAATAAGACTTCTTTCACCGGCGCTGCCCCTCAAAAAGAACAATTTGCCTTCTCTCAAGGTGACAAAGCATCGAAATTTAGAAAAATCGATGGGAGATGGGAAGAGCTGTCTCCACCACCTGAAACATTAGCAGCTTCAACCGAAAAATAGTGACGTACCGCTGGAGTAGCCATAAATTGAAACAGCTCGAAACGGGGTAACCAGGAACTGTTGGGTTCCTCGGTTGTTCCTGCCAGAAACTACACTTTGTGGGGGAGTTTTTTTTGTTTAATTGTATTGTTAATCATTATTATTATTATTATTATTATTATTATTATTATTATTATTATTATTATTATTATTATTATTATTATTATTATTATTATTATTATTATTCATTATATACTCGACATTGTTACAAAACCCCACTTGTCCCTTGTGGTGTATTCTCTCTATTTGTTTTATATTCGGCCCCGTAACGTTGCGCCACTGTATTTAGTGGCTATTTAAGCAATATGCCCGCGCATGATTAAGCGGTTAGATGGGTGCAGAAGAAGTGGCACAATCTCCCGAAAAATGGTCCATTACAATTTTTTTCATCTTCGATCTCATTGTTTGTTTACATCTGACGTCTCGGATTGGACATTTTGTAACAAAAATCAGTGCTGTCTATGATTTCTATAGAATCTCTGTACAGAGATATAAACCGCACTGCTAACACAGGAGAATACGGATGTTTATAAAAAGGCACTTAATATACTCTATAGTATGTTATGGTTGCATAATGAAATAACGCATCCCTGCAAGTCATAAATATGTATGTGTATACATAAATATGCATACACACCACACACACACACACACACACATACATATAGGCGCAGACGTGGCTGTGTGGTAAGAAGCTTGCTTACGAACCACATGGTTCCGGTTCAGCTCCTCTGCGTGGTACCTTAGGTAAGTATCTTCTACTATAGCATCGGGCCAACCAAAGCCTTGTGAGTGCATTTGGTAGACAGAATCTAAAAGAAGCCCGTCTTTTTTATATATATATATATATATATATATATATATATATATATATAAATATATATATATATATATATATATATATGTATATGTATGTGTGTGTGTGTGTGTGTATGCATTTATGTATGTGCATCTGTGTTTGCACCCCCACCAACCATCACTTAACAACCAGCGTTGGTGTGTTTACGTCCCCGTAACCTAGCATTTCGGTCAAAGGGATCGATAGAATAAGTACTAGGCTTACAAAGAATAAGTCCCGAGGTCGGTTTCTGCAGTTAGACCCTTTTAAGATGGTGATCCAGCATGGCCGCAGTTTGAGTATTGAAACAAGTAACATAATAATAGAATATACACACACAAACACGCATATATATATATATATATACATATATATATGTATATATATATATATATGTATATATATATATATATACATATATATATATATATATATATATATATATATATATATATATATATATATATATATATATATATATATATATATATATATATATATATATATATATATATATATATATATATATATATATATATATATATATATATATATATATATATATATATATATATATATGATCGTTTATACAAAATATGTATAAAATAATAAAGATTCAGTTGAATTAGGTACTTAACCTGAAGTACCAAGTGAGTTCAGTATAGACTGCGCAGCTCGGAGTGAATAAAAAACAAATAAGTAACAAGGATTTCCAGGTATCAATGCATTACGGCCGTTTCAAGCAGCTCCATTTGAGCGATCAATTGCAACTGCCGTAATGCATCAATACCTGGACATTCTTGTTACTTATTTACTCTATATACATATACAGAACAAAATACAGGTCAAAATGGCGCAAAATACGCATACACACAAAGACACACACACATATATACATATATGCATGTGTGTATATATATATATATATATATATATATATATATATATATATATATATATATATATATATATATATATATATATGCATATAAATGCATATACATACATATACATACATACATATATATACATACATATATACATATATTGTTGGAAATTACAAAAACAAAAAGAAACAAAACAAAGGACGAAGGCGGGTGTGTAAACAACCAAAAGATGTATTAGTTTAACGCTCGGCAAGTGAGAAAATCTTTTACGTTTCGAGCCTACGCTCTTCAACAGAAAGGAAGACAGAAATAAACAAAGAGGGAAAATAAATCCATGTATATATATATATAAAATATTATATAT
>NC_142944.1:16413683-16426183 GCF_046866305.1 Octopus bimaculoides | reverse complement strand
CAGTGCGTACTGGTACTTATTTCACCGACCCCGAAAGGATGAAAGGCAAAGTCAACATCAACGGAATTTGAACTCATAACGTAGGAGCGGTCATAATCCCGCTAAGCATTTTGCCCGACGGGCTAACGATTCTGTCAGACCACCACCTTAATAATAAAATAATAATAATAATAATAATAATAATAATAATAATAATAATAATAATAATAATAATAATAGTAATAATAATAATAATAATGATAATAATAACAGTAGTAGTAGTAGTAGTAGTAGTAGTAGTAGTAGTAGTAGTAGTAGTAGTAGCAGCAACAGCAGAAGAAGAAGTAGTAGTTTACTACTACTACTACTACTACTACTACTACTACTACTACTACTACTACTACTACTAATAATAATAATAATAAGCCACAATAACTGCAACAACAGTCCCAATTTTCACCACCATCATCATCAATACTACCACCAAACAGTAAGCTAATCTGAAACAGCTTTGCCTCTACTACCACCATTACCACTGTTTCAACCACAACAATAAACTTACTGGCATTTCAAGGGCGAGCTTAAAAGGGAGACAAATAAACACATTGAGAAGAAATATGACCCCTATCTAAGATGTCCAGAAGCGGTCTGCTCTTACATATTGTATAAGTTGTCTTTCTTCTTTCTTTCATTTTTTTTCCTACTTATTATGTTTAATTTTTGTCTTCTCCTCTCAACGAAAAAGGAAGTCGGAAATCAGTTAAAGAAATGAGGGAGTAATGTTAAACGACAAACACAACGAACGATAACGACAGGGTAAAAATGAAGCAGGGATCAACGAAGTAAACGATGATATGGATATAAAGAAAACAGAAAAATACAATAAAATAAGATTAATCTCTGATGAAAAGTGATGGCGATGGAAAGAAACAAAGCAAAATTTAAAAAAATAAAAAAAGATAGAAAAAAGAAATTACAAACGGCAAACGAAACCAATAAGAAATGTAGAAACAATAAAAATAAAAATGCAACAGCAACAACAAAATATTATACAAAATTACTCAGAAATTATCCACAAAACGTTTTTGCAATTTTTGTACATGTGTTCACGTGTACATATCCAATATGATAAACCCCACGATCTTTTGAATGTCACAAGGTTGCTTGACAATAACGAGTATAACAGCATTATCAACAAGAGTTCCCTTCTTCTTCTTCTTCTTCTTCTTCTTCTTCTTCTTCTTCTTCTTCTTCTTCTTCTTCTTCTTCTTCTTCTTCTTCTTCTTCTTCTTCTTCTTCTTCTTCTTCTTCTTATTATTATTATTATTATTATTATTATTATTATTATTATTATTATTATTATTATTATTATTGTTCAGTAGTTTTATTTTTATAACGTGCTTTCACTTCACTACCGAGCGCAGCTCTGTGCGCCTTGGGTATGTGCTGTGGTTTGCTGTGATGCTTTTATGTTTACTGTATTGAAAGTGTTTTGCGTAGAATGTGTGCAGTACCCAGTAGTGCAATTTTCTGTATGTTACATATATTTGTAAGTCCTGGTATTTTTGTTATGTATTTGTCTGAGTATTTTTTAATTATACCTAAGGCACCTACTATGATAGGAATTGTTTCTGTTTTTAGACTCCACATTCGAGTTATCTCTATTTCCAGGTCTTTGTATTTTGAAAGTTTTTCCATTTCTTTTCGAGAAACGTTGTCATCTGCTGGTATTGATACATCAATTAGAAAGCATTTTTTTCCTTCATGATCTTTGACAACTATATCTGGTCTATTTGCCTTAATTTCTCTATCTGTGTGTATTGGCATATCCCAGAGTATGGTTGCTTTCTCGTTTTCTGTGACCTTTTCTGGCGTGTGTTTATACCATCTTTTTTCTGTTGTTATTCCATAGTGTTGGCATAGCTTCCAGTGTATATAGGTCCCAGCTCTGTCGTGTCTGTGAATATATTCCTTCTTAGCCAGGACTGGGCAGCCAGAGATAATATGATTTATTGTTTCTTGTCGATCTCCACATATTCTACAGTTACTTGTTATATTTCTTTTCATTATGTGTTTTTGGTAATTTCTGGTGGGGAGGCTCTGGTCTTGTGCAGCAATTAAAAAGGGGGAAGTTTAACAAGACTACAGGGGGAAGTTTAACAAGACTACACCGGGGAAGTTTAACAGAGACTACACCGGGGAAGTTTAACAGAGACTACACCGGGAAAGTTTAACAAGACTACACCGGGGAAGTTTAACATGTGAGAACGATAAATCACTGCTCCGAAACTTATCCAAAAACATCGGAAATAAAGACATCGCATTGAGCCAAAAAAATAGCTGACAAGGGGCTGGATTATATCCGAGTAAGTAATACTCATTGAAATTTATTTCTATCTTTCCAAATATAATGATGTATTTTAACTTGATACCTCCACTACCCGCACAGCGATCGTAAACACACGTGTTACATCAAAATCAAACCATCTTCGAACCCCAAAACACCATGTACAAACAAATTACAAACAGATTAAATAACACCGGTATTATTACACCCAAGAATAACAACCGAGAAGTGCGTACTGTAAGCTTGTTACGAAAAAAATACGAAGATCTGAACGTGCAAAACAATCTGACAACAGAAATAAACGAACCGGTACCCTACGAAAACGATGACCGTCAAAATAAAGGACCGGACGTTGTTCCTCATGTCCCGCAAACAAAACCAAAACGGCATAAATGGACACGTGAGGAATACATTTCGATACTATACGCCTATTTCACAGCAGTGCTCTACCCAAAAAACGAAAACACAACAACACATACATATAAAATATGGAAGAAAAATAATGTAAATATAGACCTCGATAAAACAATGAACCCTAACAAACTAGCTAACATAAGAAGATATATTCTAAAAGCAAAAAAAATATCAGAAATAGAAATAGAACAATTGAAAGGAAAAATACATCAGGAAAATCTAGATAGTAGTCACACAGCAATGCCAAATAATAATATAAACACTGAGATAGCAAAACACGAGGACAAACGTAACATTTCCGGCAAAAACGAAGTAAACAAAAAACAACAAACCCAGACCGTAGAGATGGATAATAGTGTACAAAAAGCACCAAACCAGAACACCACAGACAAACATATGAATGAAAAGGAAGGCAAAACAAATATAAAACCTGGAAATAACGAAGGGAAACCTAATAATTACGATACTATGAAAATGAAAATAACCAAAGAACTGAAAGCCACAGATCTTAGAATGGACCACAGATTATATCTCCCAAAAATCAAAATAGACAATAAAACAACATCAATAATAAATAGCATAAACCTGGCCGTCACGGAACTAACAACCACAGAAACAACAGGCAATATCACTGAGTTAAATGACATAATATATGCGGCAGCCACTGCAGCCACAAAAGAAGCAGGATACTCACTCAAACCCATCCGAACAGGAGTTCTACCACCCAAACAGACCTTGTGGATAAATAACATCCAGAACAAAATTAAAAAAAAGAGAAAAGATTTATCGATTCTCAACGAAATTAGTAAACAATCAACACTACTAAGTAACAAGAAGAAAACAAAAATACTGTACAAATACAGCATTACAGAAAAAGATTTACCTGAGGCAAAAGAAAAACTAAAGCAAGACATCCTTGCCAAAGCACAAAGGATCCACCGGTATGAGAAACGCCAACGTTTCTTTGAACAAAACAAACAGTTCAAATCCAACCCCAAAAAACTCTACCAAGAACTGGGTAAAAATAAAATAGACATTACTTCAGCACCAACAGCAGAAGAACTAGAGAAATTCTGGAAACAAATATGGTCGGTGAAGCAACAACCCCAGAAAAGGACCATTAAAACAACGAACTTAGCACCTGAGCAACTCTGGGCCCCTATAACAACTGAAGAGGTAACCCAGACACTGCAAAGACTAAGCAACTGGAAGGCACCTGGACACGACAAGATCCCCAATTTCTGGTTAAAACACCTGCCAGCAATGCATAAAAAGCTGGCAGAAAACTTTAACAACATACTCGCAGATCCAGAGACAATGCCTGAATGGCTCACAAAAGGGAAAACCATCTTAATCCCCAAATCCACGGAAACGGAGAAACCACAAAACTATAGACCTATAACCTGTCTCCCTACGATCTACAAAGCCTTTACTGCAATAATATCGCAGAGATTGAGTAAACACCTGGAAAATAACAACCTGTTTCCAGAAGAGCAGAAGGGATGCTGCAAGGGCTCATACGGCTGTAAAGATCAATTATTGATCAATAAAGCCATAACTGAAGACAGCCGCAGAAAGAAGAAAGGCCTCAGTATGGCCTGGGTGGACTACCAAAAGGCTTTCGACAGTGTTCCCCACACGTGGATTCTGGAAACACTAGCCATAAACAAGGTGGCACCAATTATCATAAAATACATAGAGCACTCAATGAACAAATGGCAGACAGTGCTACAGCTCCAAACAAAAGAGGGACTTGTGAAAACGAAAGCCATCCCCATTAGAAGAGGAATATTCCAGGGAGACACGCTCTCTCCACTCCTGTTCTGCCTGGCACTCACACCTTTAACCGAATTGCTAAATAGAACTGGATGCGGTTACAAATGCTATGGAAAAACAGTCAGCCACCTTCTATATATGGATGACCTAAAATTAAATGCTAAAAACGATAAAGAGCTAGAAACACTACTACAGACAGTACACGGCTTTACCAAGGAAATAGACATGAAATTCGGATTAGAAAAATGTGCCAAAGCAACCCTGAAAAGAGGAAAATTAGTTAAAAGTAGCAATATAACACTAGATAAAGCCAATGAAATAAGAGAACTAGACGAAAGCCAACCATATAAGTATTTAGGAGTCAATGAACTAGATAGGATACAACATACACAAATGAAAGAAAAAATAAAGAAAGAGTACTATAGACGAGTTAGATCAATACTAAAAACAGAGCTCAATGCTAAAAACAAGATAATGGGTATCAACACTTTAGCTGTCCCAGTTATAAGCTACAGCTACAACATCCTTAACTGGACACTAAACGAACTATGTAAAATAGACAGGAAAACAAGAAAAATAATGACAGGATATAGGATGCACCACCCAAAATCTGACATAGAAAGGCTATATATACAACGCACAGAAGGTGGCAGGGGTCTTATACAGCTAGAAAACTATTATAAAATAACCACCATAGGACTGCAAAAATACCTACTCCAGAAGCAAGGGAAGCTAATACAAATAGCCACAAAACACGAGCAAAACAAAAAACTGTTTTCAGTATTTAAGGAAGCTGACAAATACAAACAAGAAATCAATCTACCTAACAAATACGAAGAAGAAGAAGAAGAAGAAACAACAAAAGCTATAAAACAAATGAAATCCAAACTAAAGCTAGAACAACAACGGACCATGATAAAACGATGGCAAGAAAAGCCCCTACATGGTAAATACTGGGCTAAACTAAATGCGAAAGAAATAGACAGAGAAAAATCCCAGCAATGGCTGAGAAGCTCAGGACTCAAAGCAGAGACTGAAGGATTTTTAATTATTATTATTATTATTATTATTATTATTATTATTATTATTATTATTATTATTATTATTATTATTATCATCATCATCATCATCATTATTATTATTATTATTATTATTATTATTATTATTATTATTATTATTATTATTATTATTATTATTATTATTATTATTATTATTGAGTGAGAGAGCAAAGAATGCCATCAAAGTGAAACTGGGGTAAAATATATGAAGTCCAGTATATCCATCATGACTACCCGTCTGATAAGGGTACACCAGGCACATGCATCACAACCATATGTGCGCAACATGGTGATCTCATATCAAGATAAACAGCGCATGACCTTGCATGTGGGGCCTAGTTAGAATTTTCTTCAGGTTGAGCAGCCCATCCCACTCAAAAGGTCCCTGAATAAGGGTTGTTTAAGGATGTTGAACGAAACACCCATGTTTCCAAAGGTGAATTATTCAAACCCCAAAGAATTCCTCTCAACACATGGCTATGATGCTCCCCCACTACTTCTGCTCGTGATCAGAGATGCACATATCGTCAGCCACTAACGGACATGCTCAACTGGTTAAGGCCAAACCACTGACAAGCAAATCTGTGGTATTAAGTAGAATATTTGCTGTAGCTCATCTTTTATACCAAGACAAAACAATGTACATGATAAAACCTCCAATCAGTTAAGATTAGAAGTCATGAAAGCCAATGCCTGGTACTTCATTAGGGTAGGTTAGTGACAAAATTTAAAACTACTACTACTACTACTACTACTACTACTACTACTACTACTACTACTACTACTACTACTACTACTACTACTACTACTACAGAGTATCTCAATAGGCATGTTAGTGCTGCACAATATATTCACTGGGTAACTTACAAAAACCTGCCCCATGATAAAAATTGGTGTGAACACAAACCCCGTCCAGTACTTGAAAATGATCAGATCGCACTCCTCTGGAACTTCACCATTCAAACTGATAGAAAGATAGATGCAAATAGGCCAGATATTATATTGAAAGACTTCAGCCAAAAATCATGCCTCCTCATTGATATGACTGTCCCAATCGATATAAACGTATCTGTCAAGACCTACCAAAAACTGAACAAATATAAAGATCTTGAAATAGAAATTAGCAAAATGTGGAATCTGAAGACGAAAACAATACCTGTTGTCATAGGTGCCCTAGGAATGATAGCAAAAGTGGCTGATTGCTACCTAGCTCAGATACCAGGAAACCCCAAAATGGCTGAAATTCAAAAGATAGTGCTCATGGGATCTGCCCATATCCTACGTAAAATACTGTCTATGTGATCTCAAATTTTAAAACAAACTCATAATATTTTATGGTTTCTTAAACATTCACTTGAACAAAACTGTACAAATCCAAATATATGACACCCTAGGTATAACACCAACATGAACTTCTAACTTGTCTCTTGAGGTCTCTGGGTGAGACTTGGATCCAACTTGTACAAATGCAAAGCAAAAGTCAAACATAAAATAATAATAATAATAATAATAGTAATAATAATAATAATAATAATAATAATAATAATAATAATAATAATAATAATAATAATAATAATAATAATAATAATTACCCCAGTGTTACTTTGATGGCATGCACTGCTCTCTCAATCAATAATAATAATAATAATAATAATAATAATAATAATAATAGTAATATGGATAATTTCCAGATGTCCTTGGCCTGGCAGTGCTTCCGGTGGGCGTTAACGGTTCGAGATAAACTCTACAGTCACGGATGTGCTGTCAGACGGATTTGTCCGAAGTATACGGAGAGAGACGAAACCGTCCTGTACGCCCTCGTTTAGTGTCCGGGCATTGCTGTCTTGTGGGTCTATGTCGAACAGCTGCTGTCACATGTGGGACGGATCCGTCTGTCGGCCGAGTCTGTAGTGATGATCGCACCGTCGCCCTCCTTCAATCGGGCAGGCAAGGCAGTTTTCCTTTGCCTGGTGGCTGTGGCGAAAGAGGTTGTTTGGTGGACAAGGCTGAAAGGCATGAGGACAGAAACATTCCTCTTTGGTAGAGCTCTCATTGACTTCTTCAAGTTTTACTTGAAAAGGAAATTGAAAGTGAAGAGGGAAGTGCTGTCCTCGAGTGAGTTTATTGAAAGGTGGGTGAAAGTTGCAAAATTGGCAAAAGTGGATGGTACCACTCTCAGTGTAGACCTTTGAGTCGGAGAGAAGGAACTGAAGAGGGCACTTGCTCATAGGATTTCAGAGAAATCTCGGTCAGTGGGGTTCCTCGATTATCCCTTGAGGCTTTCCTGTATCAGGAGGGCCACATCTCTATTATCCTGTCCCCACTTTTTTTCACCCTTCTATGCTATGTATATGTTTCTTCCTTCCCCGTGTATACTTTTTTTTAATGATTTTATTATATGTAAGACCCCGCACTTGATGTCTGTCCCCGTATTGACCCCTCATCCTTCACTCTTGTGGCAAATAAATGAAATTAGCATTATCATTTTTATTATAATTATAATAATAATAATAATAATAATAATTTTTATTATTATTATTATTATTATTATTATTATTATTATTATTATTATTATTATGATTATTGAGTGAACTACTGAACTAACTTTTGCTGTTATCACTTTACCGTTATTATAGTTTCTCATGAAATTCTCCATTTCTAACTTCATCCACACCTTTTAAGGTGCGATGAAGCACATCTTACGCAGGTATGTTGCCGAAAATTTTGAAAAAGTGAGCGCCAAAGCTCAACATTTTTTTTTTTTTAATTCTGATTTTAATTTTGATTCTGTTATTCTTTCTGAAGTCGGCAGACGGATACTTGATTTTTTTTTCGTCTTATTTTGCAGAATCTTGTGTTGCATTTTATAATTTTATTTATTCCTTTATTCATTTTCCTTTTATTTTACTTTTCATATAAATTTTTATTTCGTTTTGCTTTTCAGATTTAGGCTTTAACGTGTCCTATAAACGATATCGGCCACAGCAACAGCGTAAAGACCAGGACAAAATTATTTTCTTAAAAACAACAGATAAAAATAAAAGAAAGAAGGAAGAAAATGATGTAAAATAAAGTGTATTAGATAAAAAAAATACATAGATATCACGTGATCTTTCGTATTCTCTTTGAAGACGCTGTTTGACAAAGCACATGGATGTCTTTGGAGTCGGCAGAGCATAGACAAGTAAACAACGTAAGTACGCGAAGCTATAAAATCATGCCCTGTAATCATTACTGCCGCTACATCTGACACTAGCCTCATTCTGCTGCCACCCGAATCTGTACCCGATCTAGTTTTATTAGTTTTTGTCATATATATATGTATATATATATATATATATATATATATATATATATATATATATATATATATATATATATATATATATATATATATACGTATGTTTGTGCGTGTGTGTGCGTGTGTGCGTGTGTTTTGAATTATTTATTTTTGTCACTTTCCTTTCAATACAAAGTTTATTTAAAAGCGTGGAACACGCATGTATGCATACACATATATACATCCATATATATGTATATGTGTGTGCGTGTGTGTGTCTATATATATATATATATGTATGTAATTATATATGTGTGTATATGTGTGTATGTATGTATGTATATATATATATATATATATATATATATATATATATATATATATATATATATATATATGTGTGTGTGTGTGTGTGTGTGTGTGTGTGTGTGTGTGCGTGTGTGTGTATACGAATACATATATAACAGGTGTCTATGGTTGTATTCGTGTACATGTACACACATACACATAAGAGATAGGCGCAGGCGTGCCTGTATGGTAAGAAATTTGTCTTCCATACATACACATGATTTCGGGTTCAGTCCTACTGCGGAGCAATGCGAGCAAATATCTTCTATTATAGCCTGGGGCAATTCAAAGCCTTGTGAAATGCAACTAAACAAGATTTTTCTGACCGAAATGTAATATTGATATATTTCGCCATTTATCAAGCTGTTATAAGCAACACGAAGGTTTATTAAGTGCGTTCGCTGCAACTGACGTATGAATGAGAATAAGTATTTAGAAAAAGACAGAAAGAAAATTACAAGGGAGATAATGAAGCCCGCAATAAACATAACCAATGTCCTATGGTTATCAATAGTACATAAGCCAGACTGGAATGGTTTATGATGTATTCTGTGGGATTTTAAGAAAAAGATTCCGCTAAGATATATTTTTTGAAATGTGAACATAAAGAAACAAAACGTCGTTACTGGAATTTACACAGTCGCTGAAGATTTTGAATCTTTTTTGTTTTTTTTTTGTTTTTGGAAACATGAAAGTTTTCAAAGGAACATATCAAATACGGTTTGGTCTTAGAAACGATCTTCTATTTGATGTTGTATCTGACGTTTTCGTTCCTAAATTTCCGGATTCATGTCGAGAGTGTTGTTGTATGCCTCTACTTCCTGTGTCTAAAAGGCAAAAGATAGTTGTTTTATCAGGATTTAAATTTTCGTCACACTGATCTTGTGTAACGCTTGAATTCTGTCCGGCCGTACCCTTAGTTTGTTGATATCTGTGCTTCGTAAACAACAGAGGATGTATCTTATGCCTGTCCAAGAGGACTATTAGGTTTATCTCTGAAAGTGCATCCAGGACAGATCTGAGCCATAGGTTGTTTATTGATATAAATCTTTACACTAGGGTAGGGTAGGGGGTGGGGGCACGAAAGCGTGATTCTAGCCATGTACCTATTAACTATTATTCTATATTTATGGTTGCTTGGAAAGTGATTATCTAATAAGTGTCTGAGTCTTTTACCTACATTTGTCCTAACATTTAAAGAAAAGGACAGGGCGAATCATAAAATTTTACGTGTCCTTTTCTTATCACCAGATGGAGGGTAATAAAAGATTATTCACTGAAGCCTTATTATGATAGAGGCAAGCCTTTTCAAATATTTCTCTACATAAAGAAAGACATGTAATTTTAGGGTTAGTGTTTGAAATTAAGTTCTTAAATACAATACGTGTGTGACAGAAGTGCTTATTATTATAGTTGAGATTTTCTGTAGGATTATGGAAAGATTTACAGGAATCAGTTTTCAGGTTCAAGGAAACAACTAAAAGGTCAATCCTAGTTTCGTTTGTGTCAATAGGGACACTAAACCTTAAAGATCTTAAGGTCAAAATCAACTATTTTCTGAGAGAATCCATAGCGTGGTCATCACAATTGTGTGACAGAGCCAAAGCATCTAATTAACTGGTAACTAGTTCATTCTGAACCATTATTCTTGCAGCTGACTTCCAAATTCTTACTTCTACTGTTTATTGCATTTTTAGCAAATATAAAAAAGAAGCCACCCCAGTAGATTACGCACCCACACACTCACTCACTCACACATACCATTCTCACATACACACTTACGCATGCGCACCTGCTCTTGTTGGGATCAATATCACTTTATTATCTCCTTTTCATTCAACCGATTTTTTGTATTATTATCTCCCTTTCTTTCCACGTCTTTTTTTTTTTCAATCATTCACCATGCTAAACTGAATTTTTTTTTCATTCTCTCTCAGTTTATTTTCACATATTCTTTTCTGTTGAAGAGCGTAGGTTCGAAATGTAAAAGACATTTCCAGAGCGTCAAACTAATACACTTGCATGTTGTTCATAGACTTGTTGTCTTTTGCTTTTCTATAAATTTAAGCTATCGATTATTGAATATGCTAAAATATGCAACAATAAAACTGCTGCCATACATTCTGGATTATCACCTACTAGATGAGTCCTTCGTAACTGGCGGAATGACAGATTAAAAAAGATTCAAAATTGTTGGACGAACCAAACGGAATTTTTCAACGGGAATCGTTACAAAAGAAAAAAAAAATCAGAAGACTGGATGGTTGACAACTGGAATTCTTGGATTGGTGAATCAACAACACTGAAGGAGAGAAAACAGAAAAGTAGCGTAAAAGTATTATAAAATGAAACAATTTATGATTGCGTACAAGATCTAGAATTTCACAGAGCATACCAGAAGCTAATGAAGATATAAAATATTTAAATTTCATGAATTCATTGTAAAGACATGTAAAAAAATTCGTGACATAATCTTAATAAAGGCGCAGGAGTGGCTGTGTGGTAAGTAGCTGGCTTCCAAACCACATGGTTCCGGGTTCAGTCCCACTGCGTGGCACCCTGGTACTACTATAGCCTCGGGTCGACCAAAGCCTTGTGAGTGGATTTGGTAGACGGAAACTGAAAGAAGCCCGTCGTATATATGTATATGTATATATATATGCATGTATGTGTGTATTTGTGTGTTTGTATTTGTCCCCCCAACATCGCTTGACAACCGATGCTGGTGTGTTTACGTCCCCGTAACTTAGCGGTTCGGCAAAAAGAGACCGATAGAATAAGTACTAGGCTTACAAAGAATAAGTCCTGGGGTCGATTTGCTCGACTAAAGGCGGTGCTCCAGCATGACCGCAGTCAAATGACTGAAACAAGTAAAAGAGTAAAGAGTAAAAGAGAGTAAAAAAATATTATATCCCTAACAATTCTTTTTAAATAAAGAGCGCGCATTACACCTGCATGTGCATTGTGCTGAGTGAAATACACTGTGTGTTTGCATTTATTTAGCTACAGTATATTCTGTTAAGAACGTAGTAGAGTACAGTATAAAGCTCGTCCCCCTTCAGATTTCACTCTGTGTTATTCAGTAGCAGTTTTATATGTACTTCTAGGTTTGCGTTTGGGTATCTGTCGTGTGTGAATAAATAATTGAAAAAATTTGGAGTCAACATGCAGGAGTACGGTTGAACATTTATTTTCAATCACTACAATTGCTTCTACGCAACGAAATTCTCCAGGCGTGCAGGTATTTGATTATACAATCATTTCCCTGCATTATGAGATCTAGCTGCATTTCCTCAGG
>NC_142944.1:16396183-16408683 GCF_046866305.1 Octopus bimaculoides | reverse complement strand
TAAGTACTAGGCTTACAAATATTAAGTCCTGGGGTCGATTTGTTCGACTAAAGGTAGGTGTTCCAGCATGGCCGCAGTCAAATGACTGAAGCAAATAAGAAAAAAAAATAATACATATTGCAGTTTAATTAACTATTACGTAGTGAAGGGGCATGACTCAGTGATTAGAGAATTTGGCTCACAATCTTGAAGTAGTGAGTTCGATACCCGGACCGGCCTGTTTGTCGTGTTCTTGAGCAAGACACTTTATTTCACGTTGCTCCAGTTCACTCAGCTGTAGAAATGAGTTGCGACATCACTGGTGCCAAGCTGTATCCGCCCCTTTCCCTTTGCCATGGATAACATGGAGACTGATATGCATGGGCGACTGCTAGTCTTTCATAAACAACCTTGCCTGGACTTGTGCCTCAAAAGGTAACTTTCTAGGTGCAATCCCATGGTCATTCATGACTGAAAGAGGTCGTTACCTTTTGACTCTTCATAATGAACTGGATTATGGTGTCATAGCAATTTTGTATGTTTTACATAGTTTGTACCCCAAAGTACTGCATTAACAAAATCTAAATATTTTTCATTTTTTTCCCTCCTACTGTTAACTGTTTATAGTAAATATTAACCAAAATGCGCTTCTTATTTTATGTTCAATAAGACAGTAATCTCCAGTAATTTGTTTCTATTGTTGGTCTGCGGCCATGTTTGGGCATCGCTCTGATTGGTTTAATCTAATGAGCAATCCCTGTATTTATTTCCGAAGTAATAAAAACAGAAACAAACATTTAAGCACGTATACAAATGTGTCTGTCTGTCTGTCTGTCTGTCTGTCTGTCTGTCTGTCTGTCTATCTATCTATCTCTCTCTTTCACTCTCTCTATCTCTCTCTCTCTCTCTCTCTCTCTCTCTCTCTCTCCCTCTGTATATATATATATATATATATATATATATATACAATTGCTGTGTGGAAGGTGTTTATAAGCCATTTAAAATAACACACAAAATCCGTTAGATTCACTTCAACATTTAAATTTAATTTGTCAAAATATTTCCGTCGCTTTGAAACCGCGACCTGTTCACTGACAAAATTCCGTGCTGCATCTGAGAAAGTAACAGTTAGTTCATGAAATGTATGTATGCATGCATGTTTGTATGTATGTATGTATGTATGTATGTATGCATGTATGTATGTATGTATGTATGTATGTATGTATGTATATATGTATGTGTACATGTATGTGCCTATGCATATGTGTACGTGCGTATGTATGTGCGCATGCCTATACACATGTATGTATACATACATGTGTACATACATTCATGCTTATAGACATATATATATATATATATATATACAAACATACATGTGTATAGGCATGCACTCATGCATACGCATGTATACATATGCATACGCACATACATACATACATACATGCATACATACATACATACATACATACATACATACAAACATACATTTCATGAACTAACTGTTACTTTCTCAGATGCAGCACGGAATTTTGTCAGTGAACAGGTCGCGGTCTCAAAGCGACGATAATATTTTGGCAAATTAAATTTAAATGTCGAAGTGAATCTAAGGGTCTTTGTGCGTTTCTTAAATGGCTTCTACACTACAATTGTTTTCGTTCCATCACACGATCTCAGATCAGGTCATTTGCTATGCAAGTACATCTCCATATATATATATATACATACATAGCAAATGCATAAACAAAAAGCAGACACAGAATGGCAAGTTAAAAACATGTATTAAATGTACAGACGAAGGGAAAATATATTAAGCGCACAGACGGCCGGAAAACAGACACAAAATGTCTCCAATACCTCATCAGTTATCGACTAGAGGGTGTGGCGCAATTTCGTGCCTTTATCAATTTACCCTTTCCTCCTCAATTTCAGGCCTTGTGTCTGCAGGTCAATTGTTTAATGTTCTTTGCATTGAAAGTTTGCATCAACAAGATTTTCGACGTAGATATTACCATGTTATTCTATCAAAAAATGCTTCAAGATATTTTTTTTATGGTTTCATTGAGACGTGAATTCTAATTTCGCTTTCTCGCTCTTATTTGAGGGAGATTTGTCTACTTTTTCTTTCTTGTTGCTTTATATTTATTTTTATCGGTCCACAATATGTCACGAAATTAGATTTTTTTGTTTTAAAAGGATATATTCTATGTATAGTTAGACAAAATTATAGAAGTTTTAAACATATTTCTTTTATTTTAATTAATTAATTTATTTTTCTATTATTTATTTATTTATTTATTTATTTTGTGACATTGAAGTAAGCTCACACTGGGATTTTGTCGTCTTTTTGGATCAGTACTATCGAAAGAAAAAAAAAGACCCCAAAAAACAAGAACATAATTACGCTTCTTCTTCTTCTTCTTCTTCTTCTTCTTCTTCTTCTTCTTCTTCTTCTTCTTTGTTTGTTTGTTTGTTTATTTGTTTGTTTGTTTCTTTCTTTCTTCCTTTCTTTCGTTCTTTTCTTTTGGAAACAGATGAAGCTCAAAGTGGAATGGAAGCTAACACGATGCCGTCATCAATACACTGTGATTTGGCATGATTCAACTTTAACAGCGCCACGTTTATTCTATTGATACAGAGAAATGAATCATATTTTAACCATCAAGCCATGCTTTCATCTCGATATTTCTCAACATCGACACAGTATAACAAGTAGCCCCTTCACCGCTAAACTCGTCATTTTTTTCTCCTATTTTATTTCATATGACTGGCGGCAATGAAATCGGAGATCAATTAACAAGGTCACAGCATAAATATAGAGGAACGTATACAGTCTGACCGATAGAATAAGTACTAGGCTTACAAAAGAATAAGTTCTGGGGTCGATTTGCTCGACTATAAAGGTGGTGCTCCAGCATGGCCGCAGTCAAATGACTGAAACGAGTAAAAGAGACGTACACACACACACACACACACACACACGGGCGCGCGCGCAGACACATCTTAGGTTCTGGTAGGGTACGATATTTCCAGGGGAGGGTATATATAGAAACAATTGTTAGACAAAGAACTTCTTTGTCTTCTTATTTGGATTATATATATATATATATATATACATACACACACACACACACACACACACACACACACATATATATATATATATATATATATATATATATATATATATATATATATATATATATATATATATATATTATATGCATTTATTTTCTCTAAGTTAATAATTAACTCCGACAAAATAAATCGGTTAATAGATACCAGGGTAGCAAAGATCACAAAATGACTGTGGTGTAACTCCTGTTTATGAGGTAGAAACTCCTTGTTATTTTGGGTACTTGAGTAAATATAAAAATTTAGTAAATGGAGTAATACGCATATGTTAAGTGAATTCTTTTATTTCCAACATACGTTTCGAAGATTACAAATTGTACCTTCCATAGGAATAGGTGATGTTGATAAGGATGTAATCTTCTCTTCAGTGAAATACATAGGAACCAGCTTAATCGTAAGACGTTTTAACATATGCGTTTTACTCCATTTACTAAATTTGTATACATATATGTGTATATATATATATATATATGTGTGTGTGTGTGTGTGTGTGTGCGCACATGTAGAGCTGCAGATACCGAAATGCAACCATTATAAGGAAACCATCTTTTTACATGTCACTACTAACAGGTTCATATATGATGAAAATGCGAAATGTATACACGATATGTAGCAATCAACTGGATATAAAGTTGTAAGTACATGCACAGGGGTTTCTTATTTCTTTATTGCCCACAGGGGCTAAACATAGATGGGACAAACAAAGACAGACAAAGGGATTAAGTCAATTACATCGACCCCAGTGCGTAACTGGTACTTAATTTATCGACCCCGAAATGCAAAGCAGACCTCAGCGGGATTTGAACTCAGAACGTAACGGCAGACGAAATACCGCTAAGCATTTCGCCTGGCTTGCTAACGTTTCTGTCAGCTCGCTCGCACAGAGGTTTCTATATTATGGACTCTCACACGTAGGATGAGCGTTCAGCTTTTTGCCGAATGACCTGCACAAATGATTTGTTTATGGTCATCATATGTTCGTGCTGTGCATTATTAGCTCACTCTCTCTACATCAAATCAACGTTGCTTGAACACGTACAGAGTGTACCACGCGTTAGATGCCAAAGTGATCGCAGAGCAACGGGTGATCGCAGAGCAACGGTCTAGGAACTGAAATCATGATCACTAGATCGTGAGTACAATACTCTAACCACTAAGCCATGCTTCCTGATATGGCCTTGTAGTTACGCGCGCGCGCATACATACACACACATGTAAAAACACACACACACATGCAAAAACACACACACACACACACACTATAGCCATATCAATAATAATAGTAAAGGTAATAATGTTCGTCCGTCTTTGTCGACGAAGACCAGTTCATTTCATAGAAGAATATGCGTCACAGTGAGAGCGGCTGCAGCTGATCAGGCCGATGCGTGCACAGAAGGTTGTGCCGTAGGGTGGTCACAGGTGGTCTACAGGGAATGAAGACAAGGTTTTGGCTCTAAACTTGTACAGCTCACGTTTTCTTTATGCTCTTGCGTTCTTACTGTATTGGGAGGCAGTGACACATCTGTTGTTGCAGCTATGCCAGACAAGGTGGTCCAGTGCGTGTGCTTGCATCCCCGTAACCTAGCGGATCAGCAAAAGTGATCGATAGAATAAGTACTAGGCTTAAAAATAATAATTCCTGGAGTCGATTTGTTCAGCCAAAACAAAACCTTCTAGGTGGTGTTCCAGCATGGCCACAGTCAAATGACTGAAACAAGTAAAAGAATAAAAGAATAAATATAAACACACACACACACACACACACACACACATATATAGATGTCTATATATATGCATATACATATATATATATGAATATATATATATATATATATATATATATATATATATATATATATATATATATATATATATATATATATATATATATATACATATATATAAGGTTATGAAGGGTATTGGATTCAACCAAACCCAAAGATACAGGTAATACCGAGTCAGTGCTGTATACCGGCTAGTTTTGCCCCTTTCGTTGTATAAACATGAGTGGGGAATTACCGTCTCCGATGAAGGGATACATTGGATTTTCCCTGAAACAGCTGTACGACTTTATCCATAAAATATATTTCGAACTTTGCCATTGGTCTCTTTATCCTTTTCTCTCTCTTTATATATATATATATATATATATATAAGCAATGTTAATTCTCTAAATGAAGTATTAACAGTAACTGCACGATAAAGTGTAGTATATTGCCACTTAAGTGTGGCTGACCCCTAGGGGTGGATGTTACTGTTGCTTTTAGATGTCCTCCTGGGGCTAAAAGCAACAGTAACATCCACCCCTAGGGGTCAGCCACACTTAAGTGGCAATATACTACACTTTATATATATATATATATATATATATATATATATATATATATATATAATCATAAAATAATTATGTGAATGGCCTAGCATTTAAAAATGTTCGTATAGGCAATATTAATTTTTTCACGTATATAATTATAAAGATATAATTACAGTTAAGGGTTACTGGAAATGACCATCGCCAATGCTAGAAATAGGTGTCAAATACCTACAATCCACTCTACAATCTGTTCTCTATATTCAACCACAGGTACGAACGCGAGGGTATGAGCAAGAAAATACAAAAAATATTGGATAATTCTATACCTCGAGATTTCACGCTCTGCAAAAAATTGCTTTCCGTTTTTCAGTAGAATAAACCATTAATATATAAACGAGAAATAACATACCCACCGGTAAATTCACCTGCAGTCACCAATGTACACATATTTTTGCCGCGTATACATTTCATTTTCTAGTCCATCTCGACCATGTGAATAATGTCAGAATTCATACGGGATCATTTTGTAGTTCTCTAGACAGAATATTTCAATGCGGGACTGCATTTACCCCGTATGAATTCTGACATTATCCACATGGTCGAGATGGGCTGAAAGATGAAATGTATACGCGGGGAATGTATGTGTACATTGGTGACTGCAGATGAATTTATCAGTGGGTACGTATATTTTTCGTTTATACATTAATGGTGTATTCTACTGAAAATCGCAAAGCAATCTTTTGCAGATCGTGAAATCTCGAGGTATAGGATTGTCCAATATCTTTTGAATTTTCTTGCTCATTCCCTTGCGTTCGTATCTGTGATTGAATATAGAGAACAAATTGTAGAGTGGATTGTAGGTATTTGACACCTATTTCTAGCATTGGCGCGGGTCATTTCCAGCAGTACTTAACTGTAATTATATTTTTATAATTATGTACATGAAAAAAATCTACAGAAAACAAAAGACGAAGACAGATGTACGAACAACAAGCAGGTGTATTAGTTTAGCGCTCAGGATGAATGGAAAAGTATTTGACGTTTCCAGCCTGAGCTCTTCGATAGAAAGGATTTAGAGGAAGAAAAAAAATGGAGAATGAAAAAAAAAAAACGGAGAGAAAATAAAAATGTATAGGGATTAACGGTTCAAGATGATGGAAAAATTATATTTGTATAAGATATAACGATTATTTTATTCGTGCATTGTAAAATATTAATTTTAATTTCTTATTTACACTACAGTTAAGGCGGCAACCTGCAGTATCATCAGAGCGTCGAAAAAAATGATTTGGGTACATCTTCAAGCTCTTCACATTCTGAGTACATACACTGTTGATGTCCACATTGCCTTTCACATCTCCAAGATCGATTAAATAGTATACCAGTATAGAAATGATAGCATTGACTAATCCTTCCTTTCAAAACTGCTTGTTTTGTGCTTACGAAATCTATTTAGAAATAATTGACAAACGTCATTATGTAATAAACGTCTTAAGGAAAATACGATGCAATGCCTCAACAACTTTGAGCAAGCGTCTTCTACTATAGCCTCGAGCCGACCAAAGCCTTGTGAGTTGATTTGGTAGATGGAAACTGAAAGAATCCCGTCGTATATATATATATATATATATATATATATATATATATATATATATATATATATATATATATGTATGTATGTATGTATGTATGTATTTGTGTGTCCGTGTTTGCTCCCCACCATCGCTTGACAACCTATCTTGATGTGTTTATGTCCCAAAAGAGACCGATAGAATAAATTCTAGGTTTACAAAGAATAGGTCCTGGGGTCGATTTGTTCGACTGAAAGCGGTGCTCCAGCATGACTGGAGTCAAATGACTGAAACAAGTAATAGAATTTAAAAAAAAAAAAGAATAATTACAGGGATTCGCTCACTGTCATTTGACTTGTCAAAAATAGCAACCAAATCTTTCTCAAATCACCCCCAAATATTTATTAAAAGAAAGGGAGTAATGACACATAAAGTAATATAGATATCAAGAGACATATTTAGAAGAAGGAGAAAAATCGAAAAGATGATGACGTCATCACAACACCAACAACGTCAACAACAGAAACGATGCTGTTGGTTTTGATGTCCACAAATCTAGCGATTTGTGGGGAAAAGATGCTAAGCGATAATTCTTTTCGACTTTACACCATCAGTTGTGAGGGACTTCAGAGCTTCTTGGGACAGTTCGGCTGCCCAGACAAATTCATCAGCATAGTAGTGTATCAGCCTTACGACAACATACCGACCCGGGTGCTGGACAGTGAAGATTCTTCCGTTGCATTCCAAGTCACTAAGGGAATCAAGCAAGGCTCTGTATTTGCACCTATGCTGTTCAATAAGAATTCAAATCTCTCCGAAGTCATCTTTGCTTTTCATTCTTTGATAGTCTAAAAACTAAAGTATCTGTCAGGTACCGGGATTGATGGAATAGACTCAATATCTACCTTCAAAATTTCTAACGTTGTGCATAGATCAAAAACCAATATTTCTAAATATATTAATGCTTGCATTTTCTACAATTTCATTTCATAGTATAAGAATATGGAAACGAAGGATACATTATTTTTTATTTATTTGTTTGTTCATATATTTTCCAGTCACATATTCTGAACTTGGATTGTACCAGAGTATGACGGAATCCAGTGCAATTTTATGGATTACACAAACATTTTTCAAACAATTTCTTAGAAAATTACAGCTTTGGCATCCGGTGTCAAGTGTTATTCGAAACCTGAAATGAAAAAGCAGAAAATAAAAAGAGTCTCAAATGTTTACTAAACAACAGCAGAGGCAGCAAAGATGAAAAGAAATGAAACAAATTCATAGCCATCTTTATTGACTTAGCAGTCTTCAGTTCTTGAAGTGTTCTTAATTCAACCGGCTTCTACCTTGTTTTTCCCTCTATTTCTATTTCTTATCTTTTATATCTTCGTTTTTCACTGTTGCTCTTTATTCCTCATTTTTGTGTTTATATTTACTCATACAAACATTATACACACATACACACACACACACACACTCACACAATTACACGCATAAATATATGTATATGTACGTATACACACATATATACACTTACAAATATATACACACATATATATACACATATATACACATGCATATACGTACAGATACATTTACATACATACATACGTATATACATACACATATACATACATGCATGCATTCTTGCATGCATACATACGTATATACATACATACACATATACATACATACATACATAGGTACGTACATGCATACATACACATATACATACATACATACATGCATGCATACATACATACACACACATATACACACACACATACATACATACATACATACGAGACGGTATCAAAAGGTTTCCGGACTATTCTGTAACGCGCCGACGTAAAATTTTGTGTTAAATTTCGGAAGTCTGCTACAAGGACATTGAGCATGCTTTAGCAAGCTTATGATGATGAAGCAATGAGTTGTACGCAATGTTTCGAGTGGCACAGGCACTTCCAAAGCAGATGAACATCTTTGGAAGACGATGAGCGAACTGGAAGACCTGCCACGAGTGTTACACCCGGAAATGTGGAGAAAAAATTGTCAGCTTGTGCATGAGGGTCGTCGAAAAATAATCATCAACATTGCTGATGCTGGTTGGTCTGTCGTATGGGTCCGTAAAGGTAATCCTAACTTCTTAATTGAACATGCAGCGTATCCTAGCACCCCGCCTGCTGACCACTGAGCAGAAGGAGCCTCACGGCGAAGTCTGTCAAGATCTCTGCAACCGTGCCGCTGATGACCCATCCTTCATATCGAGGATCATCGGTGACGAGAGTTGGGTCTGCGGGTACGACCCTGAGACGAAGCAGTAGTCGTCACAATGAAAGAGCCCTTCATCTTCATCACCAAAGGAGGCACGAGACAGAGTCGCAGCTCAATCAAGAGCATGCTCATCGCTTTGTTCGACATTGGTGGAATTGTGCATCAAGAATTCGTCCCTCAGGGCCAGATCTTCAATTCCACTACAACGTTATTCAGCGAAAGCAACTGGATCTGTCGAGCGCGAAGAATTGGATTCTTCACGACAGCAATGTACCCCTTCATTGAGCTCACCCCAGTCGTGAAATTTCTCGCCAAAAACAACATCGTGTCAATTCTGCACCCACCCTATTCGTGAGACTTCTATCACTTCCCCAAGATGAAATTGCAGCTCAAAGGTCGCCGCTTTAACACCGTTTTCGAGATCCTTAGCGAATCGAAGAAGGTCCTCAACTTGCTTACGGAAAACGACTTCCAGGCCGGATTCCAAAAGTGGCAGGAACGCTGGAACCGGTTTATTGCTGTGCAACGTGACTATTTCGAAAGATATGATGTTAAAACATGTAAATGGTGTAAATAAGTTATTTTTTATTAAGCATGACTAGTCCGGGATCCTTTTGAGACCACCTCGTATATACACAGTTTGATTGATAGATGAACATACGTGTAAAAATGTTTGTAGATACAGCAAAGGAGCGGGTTGGCAGAATGGTTAGCTATGCCGGGCAAAACGCTTAGCGGCGTTTCGTCCGTCTTTACGTTCTGAGTTCAAATTACGTCGAGGTCGACTTTGATTTCATTATTTTGGAGTCAATAAGTACCAATTGTGGACTGGGATCGATGTAAACGACTTAACCCCTCTCTTGAAGTTGCTGGCCTCGCGCCAAAATTTGAAACCAATATGTTAGTGTAGACATACATCAGTACGCACGCATATGTATCTTTTATCTTTAACTTGCTTCAGTCGTTAGACTGCGTCCATGTTGGTGCAACGCTTTGGACTTTCAGTCAAATGAATGAACTGACACCAGTACTTCTTTATCTAATCCTGGTGCTTATTCTGTCTGTCTCTTATGCCGAACTCAAACACAGCAACACCGGTTGTTAAGCGGTGACGGCAGGAAAAATAGACACAAAGATACACACAGACATATATATATATATGCTTGTCGGATCGTACACCCTCTTCCTTTTGACTCTTTCCTTTATATATATATAAACGACGGGCTTCTTTTAGTTTCCGTCTACTAAATCCATTGACAAGGTTTTGGTCGGCCAGAGGCTAAAAGAAGACACTTGCCCAAAGTGCTACGCAATGAGACTGAACCCGGAACCATGTGGTTGGGAAGCAAGCGTCTTACTGCACTCCCACATCTGTGCCTATGTGCATATTATATTTATGGACACACTTACCTACGTACATAAATGCACATGTATGTATATATTTTGTTTCATTTATTTTTCATGTATTTTTTAAAATGCATTCTTATCATAACCTCCATAAGCCAGAAAACCTCCATCGCTTCTCATAGTATAAACTCCACTACAACAGTCTTCATCAACGCCACCAAGATCAGCAATATTATCAGCATCATAAACAAGAGCAATAACATACTTCTATATTTAAGAGATGAGTAATTATGTACATTATTTACATTATTTACATTTGACGAATATTTGTCCTCATCTTGTTTCTTGTTAACACAACGTTTCGGCTGATATAGCCTCCATCATATGGCGTAGTGGTTAAGAGCATAGGCTACTAACCCCAAGATTACGATTCCAAGCAGTGACTTGAATAATAATAATAATAATAATAATAATAATAATAATAATAATAGCATTTAAAAATACCTTAGGAATAAGAACCGAGGTTCGAAATTTCCCCAAGACACCTAATGAAGGCTGGAGTGTATATCAGCCGAAACCTTGTGTTAACAACAAACAAGATGAGGACAAATATCCGTCAAATGTAAATAATGTAAATAATGCACATAATTCCCTATCTCTTAAATATAGAACTGAAACATTTTAAAGCCTACTACTTATTCCATGAGCTTCTTTTACCGAACCTCTAAGTTACGGAGACACACAATCACCGGTTGTCACGGGCGATGGGTGCTAGGATTGTGGCCTGGGAGCCAAGTGGTGGGGGTAGTTCGAAAACGTTTGCGAGCTATTAATTTATTACAATATTTTTTTTTGTCTCCACCATAACATTTTCCTGAACAATACTATCTATTTCTTTAAGGTGCACTCTTTTAACTACCATATATTCAATCTGAGTTATAAACATTCAGGGTAATAAAATTTATTTATTTAAGGTTTTGGTTTTTAGCTTTTGACAGGAAATATGAAAGAATTCTTTCATCATGCTTCTCTCCGCTTGAGCTTAAGAAATATACACATATATACAAACACACACACACAAACAGATACACACCCACTTATATACATACATATATATATATATATATATATATATATATATATATATATATAACTTCCATATACCAAAGCAGTTGTTTGTAATAATTTCGTATTTAAATACTTTTTATCTTTTTTCTTATATATATATATATATATATATATATATATGGTGGTTGTCTACTCCTTAAACAGAGTTTGACCACCTCCTGCACCTACACCTTAGCCCTTTCATGGCGTCTGATGTGGCTTTTTAAACCAGACAGTGTTTTGAAAAAACACCCACACAGATTGCACCTCTGATTTGCACTACCAATACCTGCAAGTAAGTTCTGCTCATTGTGGATCCTAACATGTCTCTTAAGACCCCCATTGGATTTGCAAACCCTCTGGCACACACCACATTCAAACGTGTGCACAGACATATAATCAGAATAGCTGGGTGAGGTTTGTTTTCCATGGGTTCGCAGGTGAGATTTGAGGCCAGCCAAGGACAGACATGGTCTGTCACAGACTGTGCACACAAAAAGGTCCTTGTCATTCACCTTCTCAGTCTTCACCTTTTTCCTTAAATGTCTCTTGAGCCCTGCTTGCATCATCCTGGCCTCTTCAAATGCTTTCACTCCACTCCACACCCTTGTTCGCCATCCAACTCGATCTGAAGCGAGAACTTCTATATCTTTTGGAGCCATTCCAATTGACTTCATAGCAGTCCTTATGCCATCCTTAAACCTTTTTTTAGGTTTATGCCGATAACGTTTCCCCTCTGCAAGCTCACCATAAAACAGCTGTTTCGGCAT
>NC_142944.1:16376183-16391183 GCF_046866305.1 Octopus bimaculoides | reverse complement strand
TGGGACGCTGGACGGACGGACCGGTTAAACTGCTCGGGGTCTGGTTCAGTCCGGACCTCCAAATGGATAAGAACTGGGACGAGATCACCAGTAGAGTGATCAAACTCAGCCAAACATGGGCTGAGAGAAAGTTATCTCTAAAAGGCCGGGCGGAGGTGGCTAATGTGTATATCGCATCAGTCATCGATTACCGCCTGACCGTCGTGCCTTGTCCCGATGCCACCATCACGAAACTAGAACGCATACTTTTCCGCTTTCTGTGGAAGGGTGGCGTTCCGATGGTAAGGCGATCCATTTGCTGTCAACAACCGTTACGTGGAGGACTGGGGATGCCGTGGTTAATGATGCGCAGACATGCGCTGAGACTGCGGCATCTCTGGAACTTCATTGACGACGGTGAACAGGTGTGGGCGCCGTTTGTGAGGCACGCCTTCCCGCAGCTCGTCTCACTCACCGAACTGCAAACATGGATCAGGAAGAGACCGAAACTGGGCGAATGGCACCGCGAGTGTCGCCAAGCTCTACATCAGCTCTGCCGTCCGGGATCAAACTTGTGCAACTTCCAAACGACCAATGCGTTCTATAGAGGACTAGTGGAGGGGAGGTCTGACGACACTCTCGGGGCAAACCTGGGTGTCGACGAGAAATTCTTAACCCGCCTTTTCAAGACGACGTTCGGGCCGGGGCCTATGGATAATTTCCAGAGATCCCTGGCTTGGCAATGCTATCGAGACGCACTACCAGTTCGAGAGAAGATCTACAGACACGGTTCGAAAACCACCGGACCGACCTGCCCGAGATGCGGTCAGAGCGACGAAACCGTTCTGCACGCACTCGTGCAGTGTCCAGATATTTCAGAGCTGTGGACCTTCGTCGAACGGCTGTTGTCGCGTGTGGGACGAGCCCACTTATCAGCCGAGTCTATCGTGAATATTGTTCCGCCACCTTCCTTTAAACGGGAAGGAAAAACGGTTTTTGTAACACTGATAGCTATGGCAAAAGAATGCGTGTGGTGGACGCGTTTGAAAGGTCTACAAACAAACACTTTCCTCTCTGGTCAGTCCCTCGTCAACTTTTTCAAGTACCACTTGAAAAGGAGGATGAGGATAGAGAGGAAAGTGTTGTCGAATGAAAGTTTCAATAAAAAATGGGTAAATGTGGCAAGAATGGTAAGAATGAAAGACGACACCATTTTAAGCATAGACTTGTAACAAAAAGAGACAAAAAGAGAGAAGGTACTTACTTTCATGTACCTTTAAAAAAAAAAGCCTGAGGTGACCGTGGTCTTTTCCGTAGGCTTTTCTCTCCACGGATAAACCTAATCTGTTCCCCGTTTTTTACATCGACTGTGATACACGATCCCTATTGATCGCCCCCTCCCACTTTTTTTTTTTTCTTCCCGCGATCCCTTTTGATCCAAATTATCCCCCCCCCCCCCAAAGCTCTACTTTGTAATTTGTCCATTTTCTGTATTTAGCCCTGTGTGGCTATAATAAAAAGATATCTACCTGCCTGCCTGCCTGCCTGCCTGCCTGTCTATCTATCTATCTATCTATCTATCTATCTATCTATCTATTTATCTATCTATCTATCTATCCATCTATCTATCTATCTGTCTATCTATCTATCTATCTATCTATCTATCTATCTATCTAACTATCTACCTACCTAATCTATCATCACGGACGGTAGACACATCGGCTCCCATGTAAGTTGCATTTTTCACCTCTTAAAAGACCTATTTTGTTTTAAAATTTTGTATAAGTTGTGTATAACACAAAATACTTCGTGAACATATATTTTTCAAATCGGAAATAGCTCTATTTAGAGCCTTATTTCCAAAAATTCAAACATATCTTCCTCGTTCCTAGCCATATTCTTTAAAACGAATATGGCTAAGGTTTTCAACGAGGCCGACTTCCCGCTCCTAATGCCAGAGGCGAAAACACTTAACGCCGTTCCGCATGAACGCAGACAAGTGATGAAGAAGAGCAATGATTCTGAGTCAACTGCTGCTGCCTCAACCACCACCACTACCACCATCACGTGTACAAACTCTGCTGCTACAGCAGTCTTGCCTGCCACCGTCACCAGTGACAACAACAACAACAACGACAAAGACAACAACAACAACAGCAACAACAACGACAACGACACAAATGTCCTTGCTAACACGACCACTGTCCTCACCACTGCTACTACCAGTGACAATAACAACAGCAACAACAACAGGACACCGACCTTCAACACCAACACCACCACTACTTCGACAAACTCTGCCGCCACTACCACCACCTTTGAACCTGGCAGTACCAACACCACTGTCAATACCACCATCAACAACTACAAGACGAACAAGATAAACAACACCACAAACGCCACAAACAACATATCTGCCAGCATCACAAAAACAAATTTTGCCGATGCAACGAAAGAAAAAAGAACAATATTAACATTCACCCAAAAACAAATCAATGACACAAAATCCCTTCTCACGAAAGAAGGTGACACTGTACAAATACACATACCAAAAGCAATTATTGAAAATACAAACAAGAAGCACATATCATACAGACTTATCAACAAGAAAACGAAGCGACCGGAGAGTTTCTCCACCCAAAAAATTGAGATTTGTCTCAAACCGATATGGCCCTTTCAAAATCATGTTACTTGGGGACGAAAATTTGCCACGGTCCTAGTACGCTTTAAGAGCGAACAGTTAGCGAAGGAATTTTCAACACTCTCTCTCCACACAGATGACTTGGTGATGATACCGAGTTATCTTGGACAGAGAGTGACGAAGGTGACAGTAAAGAATGTCCCTTCACAAGTGGAAACCCAGTGGATAGTAGGTTCTATATGCCTCGAAATGGAGGAGGCAAATATATTAGAAATTGCTACTGCAGAGGAGAAAAACTGGGAAGGGGGAAAAAAAGTCGAAGTCCTCCTCCATATCACTGAAGAGGAGTGCCAAAAGATCCCCACACACATCCAACTGGCAAAGGACCACAAGTTATATGTAGTGGTGGAAGGAAGGCGGCCACGTTGTTATGTATGCGGCAGCGAGGCACACCTCAAGGACAGTTGCCCAACCGCCGCCAACCAAAAAAAGCAACAAGGGCAACCACCAAAACCCGGAAAAAAAACCCTACTACCAACACCACCATCAACAATCAAAACAAGAGAAACACAAGCAACACTGGCAACTGAGAAGACAACAGCATCTGCAAAAACAACAAGTGAGGAAGCAGGGGAAAAGAAAGAAAATTCCAAGACTGTTTCCCCCTCCCCCACATCACACACACCTCACACAAATAACAAGCCATCAGCACCAACAAAAACAACAACACAACCACTCACACAAGCACACACAGACGCTCACAATTTGCCCCTACCCCCTTCCGATTCCTCAGAACCTTCGTCGGAAGATGAAAGTAATGAGGAATGGCAAATAGCCCAGAAAGGAAGGAGGAAGAGGAGCAAGAAAAGAAAAGCAAACACAAACAAAGCAGGGAGATACACAACTCCCGAAAACACTCCAGACACCAACACAAGCACACACAACTACAACACAAGCAACAAAACCCCAAAAGCAAGTACACACACAATGCTCACTGCCATCAACACAAAAAACTCAGAGTTGATGGAATACATCAACACAAAAACAAACATAACAAACGAAGACATAAAAACCAGCAACCACCCATACACAACACCGCCAGAACACATCAAAATACTACACATAACACCAACCCTGCACCACACACTAAAATCTATTTTTCCAAAGGCAGTTGGCAAATGCCAAAAATACCTGGCGAAAAAACTATATAGTGATCTCCTCGAAGAAAACTCGAAGGAGGAGACACAAAAACTCTCAAACGGTAAGTGACTCTCTTTATAAAACTTTAACACTCAAATCAAAATGATGCTCAAGATTGGTTGTGTAAATGCGCGTGGCTTGGGGTCCCCTTGGAAACAAGGGTACCTCCTAAATGACATAAAGTCACATAAACTAGAAATCATAGCCATAAGCGAGACCAGACTCCATGATACGCGGGCCCTATCGTCCATGTTTGGCAGACAGTTTAACATTTATTTTTCTCCCTGTCTGCCGAGAATGGGCGGTAGTGGCACGGCGGTACTCTTTCGCAAGAGTCTGGATCTCGAAGTAAAGACAGTATTCATAGACCCGGAGGGTAGATTGGTTGTTCTGGATGTCGATGGCAGCGATGGGTGTGCTTTTCGACTCATATCAGTATACGCACCACCTTTAACAGGTAGGCCGGATTTCTTTCGACGTCTAGAAGTATTCCTAGGAACGTCTCGTCCTTTACTTTTAGTGGGGGATTGGAATGCTACCTTGGACACGCATCTAGACTATGTTGGCAGAGATAGGAATAGACGGGGATGCAAATGCCTCAAAGACCTGCTCAGACGCTTTCAACTGTCTGACAGGTACCGACTCGATTACCCGAATGCGCCAATGTGGACATGGACAAACCGCATCGGGTCGTCGAGATCGTATCTAGATAGAATACTGTGTAGGAGAGTAGATAGAGATAGCATAGGGTGTCCACAATTTCACATAGTCAGCTACACGGATCACAAACTTGTGACGTGTACGCTAGACTTAGATAAGACACATAGGCAGGGCTCCGGTTACTGGAAACTAAACGCGTCTTTCCCGTCGAGACCAGTTTTCAGAGACCGGATTAGCACGTTAGTAAAGAGGGCTTTGACAGGAGCCATCATCAATAACAAATGGTGGTTTGCCCTCAAGAGAGCAATAAAAGCAGAAGCGGTTAGGTATAGCAAAGCACTAGCCATAGACAGAAACAGAGTAGAGGGTGAACTAGTTAAGAAGCTAGAAGAGGCAATTAGAAGTGGCATCGCATCCGACGTTTTGGCGGCGAGGTTGGCCCTTGACCAACACTTCAACGCCAAACACGAAGGGTGCGTTGTCAGGGCTAGGATGCGTGCTCTAAGAAACGAAGGTGTTGGAGCCGCACGAGAGGCCCGGGTGGCGGAGGCGCAACAGGGCAACAAAGCCACCATTCGGTCTCTGGTGGACGAACAGGGGCGCGAACTGCTCGAGCCAAGCAAAATGTGTGAGGCCTTTCAGCGGCACTTTGCTCGACTGTTTGGGACGAATGGCGAGCGAGAACGCAGGGTGGACTTCAGTGCCTACCTGCACAGCCTGCCACGACTCTCGGCAAGAGAGGCGGAGTGCTGCGAAGGTGCCATCACGGCGGCGGAAGTGAGGGACGCGATGGCGGGATGCTCGAGGGACAAATCTCCGGGTTTGGATGGTCTGCCCTACGAGCTTTACAACTGTAAGCCAGACTTGTTTGGAGACGTCTTGGTGGCGGTGTACTGCAACTGGCAGCAAAACGGGAGCATTCCCGGTTTTGTGAGTCGAGGAGCCGTAACGCTGCTGAAGAAAGATCCAAACAAGGGGGACGTCATAGATAACTTTAGGCCCATCACTCTGCTCAATGCAGACTTGAAAATTTTGGCCAAGGTGTTAGCCAAGCGGTTGGCGCTTGTCATCGAGAAACTGATCGGCAAGGCGCAAACGTGCGCGGTGCCGGGCAGGAGCATCCATGACAACCTCCATCTGATGCGCTACATCATAGAGAGGGTAGTTAAGGAACCTGGCATGGGTGGGGCCCTGATCAATTTAGATCAATCGAAAGCTTTCGATAGGGTAGACCATCAATACTTGGAGGCTGTCCTCATAGCAGCCGGCTTCGGTCCCATTTTCCGCGGCTGGATGGCTGCCTTGTACAGAGGCATCCGTTCGGTAGTTCGCGTCAATGGGCATCTATCAAGACCCTTCGACATTGCACGTTCGGTCCGTCAGGGATGCCCCCTCTCGTCGCTTCTGTACGTGTTGACTCTCGAGCCACTACTGCGGAAGCTGGCGACGCTGAGGGGCATCCCGCGAGAGTTGGGATGCGGGACGAGCGTGTCGGCATACGCGGACGACGTCACCGTCATAGTGTCTAGCCAAAAGCACATCGAGCTTGTCGGCGAGACACTGAGAGACTACGAAGCGGTAACGGGAGCGAAAATCAACCGGGATAAGTCAGTGGGCTTGCGGCTCGGCACCTGGAGAAGCAACCCCATGCCGTCAAGTAGCGCCTCCGTCGTGGGACGTTGGACTGACGGTCCGGTTGAGATGCTCGGGGTCTGGTTTGGTCCAGACCTCCAAACGGAGAAGAACTGGGACGAGATAACGAGAAGGGTGGCCACTCTAGCCCGGCAATGGGCCGAGAGGAAGCTTTCCCTGAAAGGTCGGGCGGAGGTGGCGAACACGTACATCGCGTCCGTCATCTACTACCGCCTGACCGTCGTTCCTTGTCCCGACCCTACCATCACCAAACTGGAGCGCATCCTCTTCCGCTTCTTGTGGAAAGGAAGCGTTCCGATGGTTAGGCGATCCGTTTGCTGCCAACACCCGTTAAAAGGAGGACTGGGCATGCCGTGGTTGATGATGCGCAGACACGCGCTGAGACTGCGACATCTCCGGCTCTACGTAGACAGCGGTGAACAGGTGTGGTCACCGTTTGTGCGGCGCGCTTTCCCGCAGCTCGTCTCCATGACCGAACTGCAGTCATGGATCAAGAAGAGGCCGAGGAAGGGCGAATGGCACCGCGAGTGTCGCGCTGCTCTTCGGCAACTCCAACAACCCGGGTCAACCTTGAGCGACTGCATCACAACTAACGCATTCTATAGTGGATTAGTGGAGGGAAGGTACGACGACGATCTCGGGGCGAACCTGGGCGTCGACGAGGAATACCTGACCCGCCTGTTTAAGACGACCTTCGGGCCGGGACCTATGGACAACTTCCAGAGATCCCTGGCCTGGCAGTGCTATCGAGAAGCACTACCCGTTCGGGATAAGCTCTACAGGCATGGCTCGAGAAACACGGGGCCGACCTGTCCGAGATGCCGGCAGAGCGACGAAACCGTTCTGCACGCACTCGTACAGTGTCCCACCATTTCCGAGCTGTGGGCTTACGTCGAACAACTGCTATCGCGTGTGGGACGAGTCGGTCTATCAGCCGAGTCTATCGTGAATATTGTCGCGCCTCCTTCCTTTAAACGGGAAGGAAGAGCTATTTTCATCGTACTTGTGGCTATGGCGAAAGAATGTGTATGGTGGACGCGTCTGAAAGGTCTAGAGACAAAGACTTTCCTCTCTGGGCAATCTCTCATCAACTTCTTCAAGTATCACCTGAAGAGGAGGTTGAGAGTAGAAAGGGAAGTCTTGTCTAGTGAATGCTTCAAAAAAAGATGGGTGAATGTAGCAAGGATGGCACGTGTGAACGACGGAGCCATCTTGAGCATAACCCTATGAACAAGAAAAAAAATAAAACAAAAAGGCAAAAGAGAGTCACTTACTGTTATAGTTTCTTCAATGAGAATATTGACCAAGGTTACCGTGGTCTTTTCCGTGGGCTTTTCCTTCCACGGCTAAACCTAAACTGTCCTCCCCTCTTTTTACACGAGAACATTACTGTGTGATACACGATCCCTATTGATCGGCCTTTCCTTTTCTTTTTTTTTTCGATCCCTTTTGATCGAACTGCCCCTTTTTCCCTTCCTACGATCCCTTTTGATCGACACCACCAATTTTTTTTTTTTTTTTTTTTTTTTTTTCCTTCCTTCCCCCTCCCAAAAAGAAAAGCTCTACATTGTATTTGTCCCATCTTCGTTGAGCCCTGTGTGGCTAATAAAAGAAATGTATCTATCTAACTATCTATCTATCTATCTATCTATCTAGACAAAAAGAGAGAAGGTACTTACTTTCATGTACCTTTAAAAAAAAAGCCTGAGGTGACCGTGGTTTTTTCCGTAGGCTTTTCTCTCCACGGATAAACCTAATCTGTTCCCCGTTTTTTACATCGACTGTGATACACGATCCCTATTGATGGCCCCCCCCCACGTTTTTTTTTCTTCCCGCGATCCCTTTTGATCCAAATTATCCCCCCCCCCCCAAGAAAAGCTCTACTTTGTAATTTGTCCATTTTCTGTATTTAGCCCTGTGTGGCTATAATAAAAAGATATCTATCTATCTATCTATCTATCTGTCTGTCTATCTATCTGTGTGTGTATGTGCACGCGCGTTATGTATGTATGTATGTATGTATATATTTGTGTATGTATGTATATATGTATGTATGTGTGTATATATATACATATATATGTATGTATGTATTATGTATGTATGTATGTATGCATGTATACATAAACATATTCTTGTTCCAAAAATTATATAAATGGAGTATGTGTAAGATTTCTTAGAAAATTTACATGGTTTTTGCAAGACAATTAATATCAGGATTACTCTTTCATAATATAGATATTATAGACTAAGAAATATGAGGTATTTAATATTCGGTGACTGGCACATACATCACGTGTCTGCTGAGGTGTCTAAGACCTGTATCGTTAGTATTCATACTCAGACACTTTTGTTTTTAGCGTTTATAAATTAGGTCATGAAAAGGTTAGAATTAAGCTAAAAAAAAAAAAAGATGTCTGCGATAAAAACAGCAAACAAATTCGGCACAATACAACTTACAATAAACATATAACGAAAGAATGCATACTTGTTTTTATGTCATTAATTTCTAAGGCGGAAAGTTGGCAGAATCGTTAGCAGGTGGAGCAAACTGTTTAGAAATAACTCTTCAGTATTTACGTGGCGTGATCAATTGGTCTTTCATCTTCTCAGGGTTAGGGAAATGTGTTTCGGCTGTACACTGGGTCCCACATAACTGAGTGGCTCATTTCTTCAAAATTTCGGCCTTTGTGCTATTAATAGAAATAACAGAATTTCTACCAGGCTGCTGAGTTAGCAGAATTGTCAGCACATTGGGCATAATGCTTTTTCTTTTTCTTTTTCTTTTTTCCTTTTACGTGTTTCAGTCATTTTGACTGCGGCCATGCTGGGGCACTGCCTTGAAGGGTTTGTGTCGAACAAATCGATGCCATGATTTATTTGTTTTTAAGCTTAGTATTAATTCTATTGTTCCGTTTTTGCTGAACCGCTATGTTACGGGATCGCAAACACAACAACACCGGTTGTCAAGCGCTGATGGGGTGACAAACTCACACACACAAATACACACACACACTCACACACAGATACACAGACACTCAGAAACACTCAGACACACGCACACACAGACACAGACACAGACACACACATACACAGGCACACACACCTACACACATATACGACAGGCTTCTTCCACTTTCTGTCCACCAAATCCATTCACAAGGCTTTGGTTGGCCTGTAGCAGTAGTAGAAGACACTTTCCCAAGGAGCCACATAGAGGGACTGAACCCGGAACCATGTAGCTGGTAAGCAAGCTACTTACCTCACAGACATGCCTGCGCCAAGTAGCATTTTTTCGTTGATTTTTATGTTGTTATTGTTCCAAGACACGGTTCCACAGAAGTCTACTTTACATGTCATTCTTTCAGGGTGGATAATGTAAGTACTAATTGAACATTGCAGTCAATATGATTGACTAACCCTGCTCTCTGAACTTTGCCTTTCATCCTTTCGATGTCGATAAAATAAACACCAGCTGAGTACAGGAATCAATGTAATCCACTTACCCCTCTTAGCGGCATTTCTTCCGTCTTTAAGATCTGAGTTCAAATTCCGCGGAGGTGGACTTTGCCTTTCATTCTTTCGGTGTCGATAAAACAAGTACCATCTGAGTACTGGGGTCGATATAATTGAGTATACTCGTCTCTCGAATTGCTGGCCTTGCGTCAAAATTTGAAACTAATGTATCAAAGTGGTCAACTGCTAGCATATTTAGCACTTGGATAAAATGTTTAGTGGAATTTCTTCCGAACTGACGTTATGAGTTCGAATTTAACCGGGGCTGACATTCCATGTTGTCTCTCATTTCCATGTTGTCGATATAATAAGTACCAGTTGAATACTGGGGTCGAACAGTCCGCCAAAATTTCAAGCTTTGTACCTATGGTGGAATGGGAAAAAAAAGTTATAAATTTCTGTCGTCGTCGCTGTCATTGTTGCAGTTATCGTTGCACCTGTGTATACTTCGCCCTATGTTAGCCCAGGAGACGCAATGGCCCAGTGATTAGGGCAGCGCACTCGCGGTCAAAGGATCGCGGTTTCGATTCCCAGTGAGTGTTTATTGAACGAAAACACCTGAAGCTCCACGAGGCTCCGACAGGGGATTATGGCGAACCCTGCTGTACTCTTTCAACACAACTTTCTCTCACTCTTTCTTCCTGTTTCTGTTGTGCCTGTAATTCAAAGGGCCAGCCTTGTCGCACTCTGTGTCACGCTGAATATCCCCGAGTACTGTGGAGTGCTCAGCCACTTGCACGTTAATTTCACGAGCAGGCTGTTCCGTTGATCGGATCAACTGGAACCCTCGACGTCGTAAGCGACGGATTAACAACAAATGTTAACCCTATTTGAAGCAAGTTTTTGATCAATGGCGTTTCGAGTTCAGTTAATGTCTTCATTTTTAGGTTTGTTTCTTTATTAAAACGAGGGTTGTTCACGGACATCGCATCTAGTTCTACATTTTCAAATAAGCCTCCCCCACCAATCTCTCCATTGTTAAGACAGTAGGATATAATTTCATTGTTAATAGTCTGCTAATTTTAGAAGATAAAGTCTCCACTGTTTGTTACTTGAATTATTTCTTACTCCACCGTTGTGAGAAGTCTCATGAGATTTGATGGTTGTTCTCGGATGTTGATGATTTGTGATTATTTCATTATTTGTCGGAGATTTGATGGTTGATGTGGAATTGGTTTCTATCTTTTGACTGAATGTAGGATAAATGCAAATGAAATACTTATATTACTCTTTTTGTCATCACCTCCTGTGAATGTTTTCTCTGTAAGACAGAAATTGGAATTTCATTTCCCTTTGTTTGATTTCCTTTTGTATGTCATAATTTATTAGGTTTTTCGGGTACTTTTGATTTTGAAAGAACATACTTGGCATTATCAGTCGTTTCTCACTTCTATTTTATGTCTGCAATTGTGGAGCATATTCGTGGCACTCCGTTAGTTACGACGATGAACTTTCCAGTTGATCTGATCAACAGAACAGCCTGCTCGTGAAATTAACGTGCAAGTGGCTGAACACTCCACAGATACGTGTACCCTTAACGTAGTTCTCGGGGGATATTCAGCATGACACAGAGTGTGACAAGGCCCTTTGAAATACACGCACAGCAGAAACAAGAAGAATGAGTGAGAGAAAGTTGTGGTGAAAGCGTACAGCAGGGTTCGCCCACCGCCTGCCTGGACCTCCTGAAGCTTTAGATGCTTTCGTTCAATAAACACTCTCAATGCCCGATTTGAGAATCGAAATTGCGATCCTACGACCGTGAGTCCGCTGCCCTAATCACTGGGCCATTGCACCACAACTGTGGAGTATATACGACATACTATATTGAATTATATATAAGCCGGCGAGCTGGCAGAAACGTTAGCACGCCGGGTGTAATGCTTAGCGGTATTTCGTCTGTCTTTACGTTCTGAGTTCACGTTCCACCGAGGTCGACTTTGCCTTCCATCTTTTCCGGGTCGATAAATTAAGTACCAGTTACACACTGGAGTCGATGTAATCGACTGGCTCCCTAAAAATATCGAGCTTGTGCCTAGAGTAGAAAAGTATATTGAACTGTATGTTTTTCTTTCTTTTTTAGGTGGGGAGGACGGCAGAATTCAAAATCGAAATACCGGTGTGTGTCAGTGTCCTGAGTCTAGAGCTCGGTTGTAACTCGATTCCCTTTCATTCATTTCCATTCATTTCCATTGTGGAAAGGGATGAAGGAGGACTTCTGTTTCCAAACGCAGTAAACATTTCTTCAAATATTTTCAGCCATGTTTGTATGTGTGTATGTGTATATATGTATGTATTTATGTATGTATGTGTGTGTGTGTGTGTGTGTATGTATGTATATATGTATTCATCTATCTAAGAGACACACACATACATTATGTGCCTAAATAGTTCATAGTACACACCACGATATATTTCCACGCTGTCGTTTCGCAGAGTAGCCAATATCTTCGCATACAATTTAGAGCACATCTAAAAGCAGTCTTTGTGTAGTCACGTTAGAATAGTTTTCCAGTGTAAATATGCAACACGCAAACTCCAAGTAATTTTTTTCAAATTCAGTTCAATAAATGTATGTATATCTATTTACCTACCTACCTACCTACCTACCTACCTACCTACCTACCTACCTACCTATCTACCTACCAACCTACATACATACATACATACATACTTACATACATACATACATACATACATACATACATATACATATATATATATATATATAAATATATATATATATATATATATATATATATATATATATATATATATATATATATATATATATATATATATATATATATATATATATATATATATATATATATATATATATATATATATATATATATATATATATATATATATATATATATATATATATATATATATATATATATATATATATATATATATATATATATATATATATATATATATATATATATATATACATGCGACCCTGAAGAGATGGAGTATCAAGACATTTGCAATATGTTGTAATTTGTTACAATATTTTGCGAGACATCTTATGATGTGGTTTATTTATCCGGGACACCCTATTGAAATGTGCATAGGTTTGGCTTATTGTGGTTGTTTCTGTTATTATAATTGTTGCTGCAATAAAGTATCTTCAATGCATTATTTTGAGCGCTATCTTTTAAGAGACATGTATACATATATATATACAAAAACTCACCTGTGAGCTTTTTGCTAAGACTGTTAACAGATACTATATATTTTGTAAAATTTGTTTTATAAAAGTATATATTTAATATATATATGTATATATATATATATATATATATATATATATATATATATATATATATATATATATATATATATATATATATATATATATATGGCTCCAGCCTAGTAATTGAAACAAGTAGAAGGTAATATATATATATATATATATATACATATACATGTATGTATGTATGTATGTATGTATGTTTGTATGTTTGTATGTGTGTATGTGTATATATGTATGTATTTATGTATGTATGTGTGTGTGTGTGTATGTATGTATATATGTATGTATTTATGTATGTGTGTGTGTGTGTGTGTGTATGTATGTATATATGTATTCATCTATCTAAGAGACACACACATACATTATGTGCCTAAATAGTTCATAGTACACACCACGATATATTTCCACGCTGTCGTTTCGCAGAGTAGCCAATATCTTCGCATACAATTTAGAGCACATCTAAAAGCAGTCTTTGTGTAGTCACGTTAGAATAGTTTTCCAGTGTAAATATGCAACACACAAAATGTGCACCAAACGTAAGATTTACAATAATTTCAATTACTCGCCATTCTAACGAACGTCACTTTTACATTGAGATTGATGTAGTTTTCTCTCTCCTCCTCTCCTTCCTCCTCTTCCCCTTCATCTTCCTCCTCCTCCCCCTCATCTTCCTCCTCCTCCCCTCATCTTCTGCTCCACCTCCCCCTCATCTTTCTCCTCCTCCCCCTCATATTCCTCCTCCCCCTCATATTCCTCCTCCCCCTTCAACTTCCTCATCATCCCCCCTCATCTTCTTCCTCCTCCCCCTCATCTTCCTCCTCCTCCACTCATCTTCCTCCTCCTCCCCCCATCTTCCTCCACCTCATCTTCCTCCCCCTCCCCCTCATATTCTTCCTCCTCCCCACTCATCTTCCTCCTCCTCCCCCTCAACTTCCTCCTCCTCCCACTCATCTTCCTCCTCCTCTTCAGCACCAGTATCACAAACACTATCACCATTATCATCATCATTATTATCATTACCACCACCGTCTTCATACTCTCATAAATTAGCATCGTCGTCGTTTTTTGCCATCGTTATCTTCATTATTGTCAGAATTTTCATCGTCCTGCTTATCATTATTGCAAGTATTTGTATATCGGTTTGTTTATATATCTCTTATACTGGGTAACAATAAATTTTATATTTACAGACCACCCTATATAAGCGTACTTTATGTGTATGTATACGAAAATATCTATTTCTATGTGCAATCCAATCCACGTTTATCCAAATATAATATATCCCCTTCATCTGTAACCAATTCTTTTTATTTTCCCCCCGATCCTTCACTATTCTTTATTTTCTAAATGTGTTTCTCCTCCCCATCTTGTTATCCATTATTTCAAATCATAATATTTGAATAGAAGACCAATATTGTATCACCAATCCCATTTCAGCATCAACAACTGACAGCGCTCCAACCGCCGCCTCCAACACAAACAGCGTAGCCTTAATAATCAACAGGAACGGCACCGGATAATTGCAATATCGCACAACGATAACAACCAGTATATATTCTTCATCGTCATCATCATCATCATCATCATCATCATCATCATCAACATCATTATATTTGTCATTCTACCTATTCTCCACCAGTGTTATCGTCATCATAATTAATCTCCGTCATCATTAGCACCATGGCCATCATCATCTCCATCGTTATTCTCTCCATTCACCCTCATGTCATAATTGCACTACTACTACTACTACTACTACTATTACTACTACTACTACTACTACGAATCTTACCTTCTCATCTGTTTTCATCATCATCTCATCTTCATCTCTGCCATCACCATCATCGTTCTCCTCCTCCTCCTCCTCCCCCATTCCCTCCTCCTCCTCTCCCATTCCCTCCTCCTCATCCTCCCCCCATTCCCTCCCTCCTCCCCTCATCCTCCTCATCCCCATTCCCTCCCCCTCCTCCCCTCCCCCTCCTCCCCTCCCCCTCCCCTCCCCCTCCCCTCCCCCTCCCATCCCCATCCTCATCCTCCTCTTCCTCGTCATCATCATCATCAATATCATATTCGTAGTCAGTGTCTATATGTT
>NC_142944.1:16341183-16366183 GCF_046866305.1 Octopus bimaculoides | reverse complement strand
CTTGAAAACTACTCTTATGGTAGCTATGTATTTGTAAAACTTAGTTTTTTTTTAAACATTGAAGGACTATGGATATCCACCAGATTAAAACAGCGATCAAAGGGTCCACAGGTATATAAAATAAAGGGGCTGAGAAGCATTGCTCTATAATAAAGAGTGTGATGAATGTACCCGCAAAGCAGGTGCATCCATCACACTGAACTTTGTTGTAAATAAAATGACAGATGGTTTGCCATTGTGAATAAATAAATTCATGTATAATTTTTGGTGCTGTCTTGTTATGCATCAACGCTCCAGGAAAAGGGATGGCAAACTTTTGCGGGAGGAGAAGACGATATTATACCAAAATTGTGGTTTTCTGTGGATACTAGTGGTCTAATTTTCAGATACTTCTGTACATTTTGGGATGCTATTATAATTCCTCTGCTGAATAGCTAAATTGGTTAAAATGTACATCTTGGATAATCATTATGAGTAATGACCTGATAATGGGGAGGATTAGCATCTCAAAACATGGCGAAAGCGGAAGGTGATGCCAGAAGCCCCAGAATCACTGATATGTACGTACATATACCATAGTCTTCGGTGTATGACTCCCGGTTTCTTTCTGCCAAATGGGCATAAGTAGGTCTTACGTAGTTGCTAATACAAGATGTTCAGAATATTTTCAGACTGTTTTCGTTCCTCTTTTGTTTTGTAACCAACTGATTCCCCATATTTTCATGTGTATTTATTGTATCCCGATGGTATATTGCATCAATTAAGTTTTGGTTTTCGGGGTCGCGGGTTTATGAGCAGTGTGGTTCATAGTCCGAAAAATACTGTACACAGATCTATGTAATTTTTTCCATGTTAATTATCCTGCATGTTAGAGGGGACTGCGAATCATCCAAAAAAAACTGTAAGGGAACTGACACGTTAAGCTTTTCAAAAGTTTGAGAAGTAATGCTCGATATGGGGAAACAAGCTATTAGACATGAAGTCAGCTTGATAAACGTCCTAGAAGGAAGTTATCGTATCCTGAATCATAGCAAATTTCTACCGATTAAAATACTAACAGAGTATGTATATATGCTTGTAAGTGTATCTCTTTCTCTGTCTCTGTCAGTCTATCTATCTATCTATCTATCTATCTATTTATCTATCTATTTATCTAGATAGATAGATAGATGTTGTTGTTGTTGTTGGCACTCCGTCGCTTACGACGTCGAGGGTTCCAGTTGATCCGATCAACGGAACAGCCTGCTCGTGAAATTAACGTAGTTCTCGAGGATATTCAACGTGACACAGTGTGACAAGGCTGACCCTTTGAATTACAGACACAACAGAAACAGGAAGAAAGAGTGAGAGAAAGTTGTGGTGAAAGAGTACAGCAGGGCTCGCCACCACCTCCTGCCGGAGCCTCGTGGACCTTAAAGGTGTTTTCGCTCAATAAACACTCACAATGCCCGGTTTGGGAATCGAAACCGCGATCCTATGACCGCGAGTCCGCTGCCCTAACCACTGGGTCATTGCGCCTCCACTGATAGACAGATAGATATTTACTAATATTCAAGTAAACGTGAATGCATGCATATTTCAATGTTCATTCTAATAACTTCATATGTTTCGAAACCCTGTTCATTTACATATGGTCGCGAACATTCATGAGTAATTTTTAAAAAGAAAAGGAAATTATATCATCGTTATTAATCAGCCAAACTCCCTAATGGCCTCGCTTCATATATTATTTAATAAAATCTGTTGATCCCATATATCCACTAATCATTTCTTTATTCCTTTATTTAATTATTTTAACAATCCTTAATAAACGTCACAGCGTATAACGTAAGCACATTACTTATATACATTCACATGATCATGTATATATGTGTGTTTGTGTGCATAAATGTATGTATACGTATATATATAATCTTTATATATATAAATACACGTCTTATATATATATATATATATATATATATATATATATATATATATATATATATGCATTAACAAACATAGAAAAGTTTATATGTATGTATATATATATACACATAGATATATAGATATATATGTATGTATATATATACATATATATATATATATATATATATATATATATATATATATGTAACGACATATATGTATTTATATATATATATATATATATATATATATATATATATATATATATATGTATATATATATATATATACAAATATTTATTAAGCACACACACACACATATATACATATATATAATTAGAGACTGTACTTATACTCATTTCCTATATTAAATATTTTCTCAATTAAAACAAGCATACGAACATTCATCAATAAATACTGGGAAATATATATATATGTGTGTGCACACTGGTGTGTATATGTTTATTTGTGTGTATACGTGTGGTAGAATTGTGTTCCATATATTAAATTTGCATATATCATTAATGCATAAATATCTGTGTTTGTGTATGTGTGTTTTTGTGTGCCACACATGCATATGTAAATATTATAGTTTTACTGATGCCTATGTATGTTCATACACGCACGCACATATATATATATTCATATGTATAAATATTTATATATACATATACATATATATATATATATATATATATATATATATATATATATATATATATATATATAGGTATATCTTTCTCTATCTCTCTCTCTCTCTCTTTCTATATATATATACATACATATACACAAACACACACACACACGCACACACAAATACACACACACACATATATGGGGGGAATGCGTGTGTGTTCATGCGTACACATCAAATTGTCTGTATTGGATTATGTCCTACGTATAATTGTGTAATGGCTATTTTATTAAAAAGTTTTAGTTACGGAATGTTCTCCAAAGCTAAGCTAGCATTCTTTGATTAAAAATGACTCATGATTGTTATGAAATATTTTGGAAATATTTCATGTTTTAATCCAAATTCTTATTTGTTTCTTTGTTAATCTTCATTGAGAATTTGATAATGCTAATATAACATTTTGTAATAAAATAATACCACAAACAACATTAAAAATTTCAGTTGATAAAATCTGCGTGTTATATGTTTTTGTTGCATTGAATTAGAAAGAATTAGAAATTTATAAAGTTAAATACTAATCGCAAATTGATAATATTTTCCTATTTAGAATACATCATAATTAATAATTAATATTGACACTCAATACACGCACACACATATATGTATGTGTACATACACACACACATACATACATATAAATCATAGAACATATATCAGTTTAGATATACATATATATGTATATATTCGTATATATATGTGTGTGTGTATGCGTGCGTGTGTGTGTGCGTGTTCGTGTGTGCGTGCGTGTGTGTGTGTATGTATATATACATGTGAATATATGTTTATGTATGTATACATATATACACGTATGTTTGCATAAAGACGTATATGTCTATATGTATATATAGACATATACATCTTTATGCAAATATACGTGTGCAGGTGGTACGTAAAATACACCATTTTGAGCGTGGCCGTTGCCAGTGCCGCCTGACTGGCCTTCGTTCCGGTGGCATGTAAAAGCACCCGCTACACTCTCGGAGCGGTTGGCGTTAGGAAGGGCATCCAGCTGTAGAAACCCTGCCAAATCGGATTGGAGCCTGGTGTAGCCATCTGGTTCACCAGTCCTCACTCAAATCGTCCAATTCATGCTAGCATGGAAAGCGGACGTTAAACGATGATGATGATATATATATATACACATATATATATATATATGTGTGTGTGTGTGTGTGTGTGTGTGTGTGTGTGTGTGTGTGTGTGTGTGTGTGATAGGAATTACGGAAGGGTTTTCCCTGCCGAAATAATTCTCAAAATTATGAGACCTTTCTCACGAAATCCTAGAATATTGAGTAAATCCTGTAGTATTGTATCTAATCTTCCCGGCCATATGTATATATTTACATAGAATTTCGTGATAAACGTCTCATAATTTTGAGAAGTATTTCGGCAGAAAAAAACCCTTCCGTAATTCCTGTCACATGTATATATATATATATATATATATATATATATATATATATATATATATCATTCTTCTTTGACTCGTTTCAGTCATTAGACTGTGGCCAATCTGGGGCACTGCCACGGAGAATTTAAGTCGAACAAATCGGCCCTATTACTTATGTTTTTGTTTCAGAGTCCGGTACTTATAATATCGGTTTTTTTTGCCGAACTGCTAAGTTATGGTGGAAGTAAAAACACCCACACCTGTTGTGGAGCTGTGATGGAGGAGAAGCGCAGACGAAAAGACACACACACTCACACATATACACATGCACACACAGATACACTCACAAACTCACACAGACATTATTAAATAAGATTTGGATAGAAACCTTGTAGAATGTTATGCATGACACGCCCAGAGTTGCCTTATAATATACATCGTATTCACACATTCGCATATATATGGCAGACTCTCCCGTCGTTAGACGACGTATGATATTTGACAATTTCTTACCGAACAACCACACATATTATTTGGTTATATTGATCAAATGTTTGTGTACACATAAGGTCTCTCCTTCCGTTTGATCGATATTACCTGTGCAGGTGCAACTGGGTGCCACATGTCAGATGTCGAAATGACCGCAGAGCAACGTGAAATTAAGTGCTTTGTTCAAGAACACAACGCAACACATGGTCTGGGAATCAAACCCGCGATCTCGCAATGCCATGCGCCTTCACTACGCATATATATATATATATATATATATATATATATATATATATATATATATATATATATATATATAAACGAGTAACAAAATGTACAGGTGTCAATCTATTACAGCCGTTCCAAGCGGCTCTTTTAATTGATTTTTGTGAACATTACATCAGTTTGAAAGAAACTGTTCTTGTCAGATTAATTTTTACCATGAACTTCTAAACATTATGGTTAGGAAAAGTCTTAATAGTTTTTCCGATATATTAATGTATCCCATTATTAAGTTTTACATTTAATCTCTATCCTTATTCTATATACTGATTTAAATTTTCTCAGTTTAATATTATAAATTTGTTACCTCCCGTGTTCTTCAATTCGAAAGTTTATATTAATTATCCCCTTTGGTTTTTCATTATATTTCCCTTTAATTTGATCATCCAAATAAGTATTAGCTACCCTTATCAGTCTTTCTTCCATTTACCACTCCTTTCGTATCAGGCATTCCCTTACTTGTTACTGTACAACCTTCACTTTTGTGTGCATAAAGCTAGATATATGGTTCCAGTACATTGAGAGTCAAGAAGATTGTCTAACATTGATTTATCACCATTAACTAGAATACAGTTGACAACTCTCAATGGATTTAATTTTAAATGGTTGAAGACTACATCCTACATAAAGTCTTCTGAATATAAGTAACTAGGTCACCACTCTTTCTTTTCCTGACCACCAACTATTTCCTCTGCTACTGTCTAAATAATAGTAGGCTTGATGTGGCATGTATTATCTTCTAAATTCATTCTGCCACAGATATGACAAAAGAGACAATGTAAATATTTTGAGTTCTTTTACTGATGTAAATATTATTAAAATATAGTTATATTTTTATGTTTGAAGTTAATGCGGTCATCTGACGAGAACAGTTTGTTTCAACTTGATGTAATGTTTTCATTAATCAATTAAAGGAGCCGACTGAAACGGCCGTAATGAATTGACACCTGCACATCTTTGTTACTCATTTATATTCTGTTCACCTAACTTGGAATCTGCACCTCGGAAATACTATAGAGAGTACCTTTATAAAAGTACATATCTGGATTACCAAGAGCAGATATCTTCATTTAGCTGGATTGCGTTTTCTGCACACACGACAGGAAAATCAGGTACAGTAATCCGTACATGGAGTCTTGATATTCAATATTCAATTAATATTGTTTGAGGTGTACGGATTGCATCGGACCAAGCAACGTGCCAAAAATTCAGTTAATAAATGAAAAATGCATTAGATATAAATATATATACACGCACACACATGTATACGCACATACATGCTTACGCACATAATTATATGTGAAAGGAAAATAAAAACTCAAAATGATCATGTTTTCTTTTATGAGCCTGTACAAATATATTAACATATTTTTTCGAAATGATTCCCATTTTATTTATTGGTAAAGATTTTATGTAACCCCGATCAATGCGTTAACGTTTAGTTGTTTGCAAGTTAATTGTCGAATAAAAATTAACATTAGAAATGATCTAATTATAAATCTCACGGAGAGATTTAAGCAGCAGTGTTACGATAAAGCAGTTGTATGCTGTCAACTCAATGTGACAGTCCCAATAAGGGAATCATACTGCTGCTATTTAGCCCTAGGAAGCTGGACTGCTTTCTGTTGGCCTTGACATATTTCCTGTGTCCTTATATTTGCGAGGGAGAGACAAGCACCTCCACCCAGCTCAGTGTGCATTCAGGGACATGTTTGTGCGTCATTGCTCGTCATCAGCCTGAAGTAGCAACACTAGCTGGTTGAAAATGCATGTTAAACTCTCGCAAATATATATATATTAATAAACATGTTTTTCTTTTATTTTCAAAATGGTATCCTTCAAAAGTTATGTTTCTGTACTTTGCACTCATTCAGAATGGGAAACCTAGATATGCTGTGAAATACTTAATCTTCAGAAAATTTTCAGAATTACATTAATGTTATCCAATAAGTCGAAGACTATCACTTCAACAAGTATGAATATTAAATCTAGTTTCAGAAACCTTATTTGAATAACCGGTTCGTTCAATTTTCTGAGAACATTCTTGCTCAGTATCTTCAAATATTTCAGCCAAAAAAAAAAAAAAAAAAAAAAAAAATCATTGTTTTCCAAAAACGTTTTAAAATACGGCTTGATTGATGTAGCACACATAATTACCAGGATTTATAAATTGCAGTAAGTTGGATGAGTTGGATAACATCAGTTATTCTCTTAGCTGGGTTCATTATGACCATTTTGTTAGAATTTATATGCAATTAATTAGTTATACTTCTATAATATTTTAAATATTTTCAGAAATTTTAAAATACAATTTTCTAATATTTAATTATGGAATTATAATGGGATAATTTTTTTTTAACCAATTATGGCTATGAGCGTCCACCTGGGTACGATGGAATCAAATCGGGTCTATAAGTGAAAAATGGCTGAGAACCACTGCATTAGAACGTCAGATAGAATGTCCAAAGAATGTAAGGCGCAATCGGTAGTTATTAATTTTAATATACTATTCAGTGATCACGTGTAGATCTGAGTTGATTCTCTGTTCAAAATCATGTCAGAAGGAAGAAAGCTTTTATTAATACATGCGCGATGTATATCACGTCCATGAAGAGATATCTATTATGGTTCGATCCCAGACTACAGAAGACGAAGTAGCTGCTGATTTTTTTTTACTGTTTTATGTTTATTTATTTATTTGCTTATTTAATTTTCTAAAACACGGTAAACTAAAACGCTAATTATTTAAAATAACGTTTTTTTTACTCAAATTACGGAGCATTTGAAGGCCTTTCTGAGGAAAGATAACTATGATGATGACAACGATGATAAACACAACGGTGATGATGACTATCATGATTATGGCAATGTTGGCGATGACGATGATGATAATGACGATGACGATGACGATGATGATGACGAAGATGATGACGATGATGATGTTGATAATGATGTTGATAATGATGTTGATGATGATGATGATGATGACGATGTCGACGACGACGACGATGATGGTGATGACTGTGATAATTGCGTTGATGATGACGACCACGACGACGACCATGATGATGATGATGATGATGATGACGATAATGATTATGAATATGATGATGATGATGACTATGATGATAGTGATGATGGTGATGATGATGATTACGACGATGATGTCGATGATAGTGTTGATGATGATGGTGATGATGAAAATAATAGTAATGATTATGATGATGATGATGATGATGATAATGATGGTGAGGATGATGGGGATCGTGATCATAATGATAACATTGATGATGTTGATGATGATGATGATGATGACGATTCCATAAGATTGGAGATGTGGTAGGAGATGCTAACGATAAGGATAAAGAAGAGTAGTGAGAAAGAAGGCTGAGGATGTGAGGAAGGAGAGGGTAGGTGGAGGAGTAGGTGTAGGAGGAGGGAAGGAGGAGGAGAATGAAGAGGTGTATCACAACGAAGAGAAGAAAAACTACTACTACTACTACTACTACTACTACTACTACTACTGCTGCTGCTGCTGCTGCTGCTGCTACTACTACTACTACTACTGCTGCTGCTACTACTACTACTACTACTACTACTACTACTACTACTACTAGGACGACGACGATGACTCGGCGGCGGCGGCGACGACGACCAGGATCACGACGACCATGATATTTCCAGAAAACTCCTCCTCATTAGTCTCCCATTGATACATGTAACGAATTTAAATCCCAAGTGCTACTCACTGGGTTCGAACGCCTTGAGCTTCCATTCGCTGCTTATTTAATTTCAATACCTGACTCTTCAAAGATTTTTCTCCTTCATAAAGTTTATTACTTTGTTGCTACGTTTGTTATGGCAGTAGTTGTTTTTGTTAATGTTGTTGTTGTTGTTGGTGGTGGTGGTGTTCTTGAGATATTTATATACACAACTTTCATTAGAGACATGCCTCGATAGGTGTGTTTTCATATATATATATATATATATATATATATATATATATATATATATATATATATATATATATATGTATGTACATATATGTGTATGTACATATGTATATATGTACATATATATACATATATATGAATATGTATATATTTATATATATGTATATGTGTGTACATGCATGTGTGTATGTATGTGTATGCATATATGTGTGTGTGTAGATGTTTGTGTGTATAGGTTGCTTTCGTGTGTTAGCATTTGAATGTATAAGATTCAGTGCTTGCATGTGTTTGCGTGTGTGTGTGTGTGTGTGTGTGTGTGTGTGTGTGTGCGTGCGCGCGCGCGTGTAATCGTATCTTATCTGTGAGCGAATGGATTACAATTAAAGAGAAAGTCAGTAACCATTGCAATTTAGCCATAAATTGTAAGTCTTTTAATCAAAGTTATCCATCCCTACATATTTTAAACCAGCAAAAAATTGTTTTAATTAGATGTTTCCCCTTCCCGGCTAAATAGTCACCAAGACTTCAGGTTATAATCGAGAGTATATTGAGTATATATATGAATTATATGTAAACAAAATGAAAGCGTCCCACTCTGACAGTTAACAGAAATTAATGTCATGCAATGCATTAGCTTGTATTAAAATGTCTGTGTGTTTATATGGTGCGTTTATGTGTGAGCGTGTGAGTATGTGTGTGAGTGTAAGTGTGCATGTGTGTGTGTATGGATGTGTGTGTCAAAACGGGAGTGGGAGAGAGATATTGTAAAAATACAAGATTTCATGTTCATTATAAATATGTATACCCACACGCACACACATATTTTCATGTATGTATGTATGTATGTATGTATATATATATATTTATATAAAATATGTGTGTGGTATATTTCTAGTATGCATTTATATAGATACATACACACACACACACACACACACACATATATATATATATATATACATATATATATATATATATATATATATATATATATATATATATATATATATATATATATATATATAACATATATAGTATGTATATATATATATATATATATATATATATATTTCATGTATACATACACCAGAAAATTGGGCACGTGCGTGCGCACATACACTCATGTAATTGTAAAGAAGGAATCCGACATCACCTACGCAGGAACTTGTGGAATGTCGGCGTAGAAAGTTTGATAAAAGTTATGGTTATTAGATCGGTACATGTGTATGGCCATGTATGTCCGGGTATGTGCGTGTGGGTGAATGAGTGTGTGTATGTGAGATATGTGTATATTGTAGTATGTGTGTATGTGTGAGTATATATATATATATGTATGTGTGTGTGTGCGTGCGTGTGTACACACACATATTCATAAATATATACATGTATATAGCACCTGTATATTCTTATATCCAGCGCCTTTATAAAGGTTCCCGTATTGGTTAGTGCTGTGATAATTTTAGTTGATTATTCCGGAACCATCACTAATTAGGTAGGCCTTTGTTTAAAGCATGCTAGCATTGAAATTTCCATTCTTTCTTCAGATATTGTGTACAAACTAATTAGACTGTATCGAGCATTTAGGTGGGGCAGAACTTTTGACTAGGATCCTACCAATTCTTTTTCAAAATAACTCATCTGTGATTCCTTCCGTCTATGACCGGTTTTCACATGTGGCTTCAAGAACTGATTGAATGCGGCAACTTCTACGTGACACTCTAAACCAGATTGATGGCGGCAAACGCGTTTAAATTATCAGTGAAATTCTTTATGTGCTTGTCAGCTATAGCATGTTAAAATTGGATTTTCTGTTGAAGTCTGTGGAGGGCAATCGGCATCAGTGATAGAGATAAACGGAAGACAACAATCAGCAACTTCGCTGGAGTACACGTGCCTCAGAGTAGCGTGAGACGCAAGAATAACTCTGATCATCACGCTACTTTCTTGGACAAGCTCCAGTTGTTTGACCCTCCTTGCCAAGGCTAGATGTCTACGAGAAAGTAATAAGTCTGAACATCTGGAGCAGAACTCCTTTGCTAAAATCCAAGACAAGCACAAGTCGAACTTCTTAAAACTAGAAACAGATAGAATATGTTTGGTTTCGCTGGCCACCATATCATTTCTTTACCTCTTTGCTCCTGACGAGAAAACGGACGCTGTAGTATAGATGGACGCTGTCACAATTTTTTGACGTGTATGCATGATGGCATCCCTTGTTGCTGATGATCTTGTTTAAAATTTTTGCTCGGTATCGAACAACTGGAATCTTGATCATTTTTGAAAATTGGTAACGAATTAGATAAAGGATTACGTTACCCAACACTTTTTATCTCATACATAAAATAACAACTTGCTATTTCTAGCATGTCAGTGAATTACAACGATAGATAAACAGGCTTGGAATGATGCGTAGCTTCAAAAATGCTGATAGAAAAGAAACAGGAGAAAGTTAAGTGAGTCACATAGTTACGCATACTTGTTTGTGTGCATGCGTTGTATGCATATGCATACACATGCATATAGTCATATTTATATATGTATAGACATATATTTGTTTATATATATATATGTATACATATATATATATATATATATATATATATATATATATATATATGTATGTATATATACACATATACGTATGTATATATATATGTATATCTATATGTATATATATATACATATACATACATATATATATATATATATATATATGTATATATATATGTATATATATATGTGTATATATATATATATGCGTGCGTATATATATATGTATATATATATATATATATATATATATATACATATACATACACACATATACATACATGCATGAGTACATGCAGCAAGATAGGTAGATAGATATATACGTATATATATATGTATATATATATATATATATATATATATATATATATATATATATATATATATATATATATATATATATATATGTATATATATATATATATGTATATATATATATATATATATATATATATATATATATATGTATATGTATATATATATATATATATATATATATATATATATATATATATATATATATATATATATATATATATATATATATATATATATATATATATATATATATATATATATATATATATATATATATATGTGTCTATATATATAAAATATACAGATATAAGGCAGGGAATCGTCAATTAGTAATAAAATTAATAATTAACAATTTTGCCAAGTAGTTCAGTATGAAAAGACCTTTATCGGTAAAACCATTTATAATCATAAATATACAGGGATTAGCATGAGTTGCTTCTCCAACGTACTGAGAATTTAGAAATAGCAGTCAAAGAACTACTGATTCCAAACTACAATTTTTTTCTCTAACGGGTGGCGATATTTATGGCACACACAGAACAAAAAACAGAAGAGAAAAGCAAAAACAAACCTGCCTTTAGTTAATTGAGTACGACGTTTCAGGGTTAAGAGTATGAAGGTACTCTATTCCGATCTTCAGCCCGATATTCGAATAAATTTGAAAGTGTCTATATAACTCATGGGAATTTTGACATGCGACATCAAAAACACATGAGGAAGGCACTTACAAAATTTATCGGCTAGTACGTTCAAATACTTCACTCCAATAAAGGTTTTTTACCGATAAAGGTTTTTTCATACTGAACTACTTGGCAAAATTGTTAATTATTAATTTTATTACTAATTGACGATTCCCTGCCCTATATCTGTATATTTTATATTGATGCCTCTAATTGGATGGTTAAACTGTAACCCTTTATACGGGACTTTTTATACCGGACTATTTGTGGCGCACATGGAATAGATTCTTTGGAGTGAAGTGTTTGAACTCACTAGCCGATAAATTTCGTAAGTGCCTTCCTCACGTGGTTTTGATGTCGCATGGTCAAAATTCCCGTGAGTTTCTATAGACACTTTCAAATTTATTCGAATATTGGGCTGAAGATAGGAATAGAGTAACTTCATACTCTTAACCGTGAAACGTCGTATTCAATTAACTAAAGGCAGGTTTGTTTTTGCTTTTCTCTTCTGTTTTTTGTTCTGTGTGTGCCATAAATATCGCCATCCATTAGAGAAAAAATTTGTAGTTTGGAATCAGTAGTTCTTTGACTGCTATTTCTAAATTCTCAGTATGTTGGAGAAGCAACTCATGCTAATTCCTGTATATTTATGATTATATATATATATATATATATATATATATATATATATATATATATGTCTATGCGTGTGTATATATAAATATACCTGTACGTATATATGCATATACTCATTTACTATTTGTTTTTACATGATTGAACGCAGCGTCTTCCAACTGTAAGTAGTTTTCGTAAACACATATCCTCCGACGCTACTCTATCTCTTTCTCTTTCTTTCCCCCCCCCCTCGTTCTTCCTCTGTACTACTACGTATCTCGCTTTACCCCTCTCGTTCTTCCTCTGTTACTACTACGTATCTCTTTTTCCCCCTCGTATTTCCTCTCTTTCTCTTTTCCTCTCGTTGCTCACCTATTCTTCTACTTCCTCCCTCTGTTCCTACCTCTACCACTCTCTCTCTTCCCTTTACACCGGCATGGTCACATGCTTCCGGTCAATAATCCTTCCCTTCCTTGGCTTTCGCCAAGCAACGTACGCACCACTTTGTCCCTCTCGGGTCCGTGCTTCATCGCGTTCATACACACGTAATTTTTCTCGTCTGGCCGTAAAGCCTTTTCTGTTTGTTTTCCTGTCTTGTTTTTTGTCCGCCACTACATTCCTCCATGGCTAGATTTAATTTGCGTATACAAATTTAATCTGCGATCCATGGGACGAGCCGTTTTAGCGATGCGTCCTGCCCAAGCTCGTCGAAACGCCGGTGTTAAAACGTGGGTGGCTGATGAAGGAGAATGTTCTCTATGTGGCTCGTGTGTTCCCGTCTACGTTTGTTTGCAATGTCCTGTACCCAGATATGCACCTATACATACAGGTGGATGTCGGTATGCACATACCTGTACGTATATATGCATACACTCATTTACTATTTGTTTTTATATATATATATATATATATATATATATATATATATATATATATATATATATATATATATATATATATATATATATATATATATATATATATATATACACATACATATATACATGCACACACACATGCGTACATACATGCGTATACGCAGCCAGATATATATATATATATATGGAGAGAGAGAGAGAGAGAGAGATAGATAGATACGAAATGAAAGAGGTTTCTGAAACGACATCTGAATGAGTTTAAATATACTTAGCTCATGTTGATATATATATATATATATATATATATATATATATATATATATATACATGCACCTACCTATAGAAACATATATATATATATATATATATATATATATATATATATATATATATATATATATATATATATATATATATATATATATATATATATATATATATTATATATATATATATATATATATATATATATATATATATATATATATATATATATATATATATATATATACATACATATGCCTATATAGACATATATATTATATATTTTGCATATACACATGCATATTCAAAAATCTCTGTTTATGAAAGCAAATCACCTAACAATATGTCTGCTAGATAAGTACTTTCTTATTGTAATAGAGATTCCATAGAGTAATAATCAATACAACGCGAGAAGAACAATCAGGTGCCAAGTCGACAGAGTTTGTAAGAGCGAAGTGTTTAGATGGCACCTGTCACCAGAATTTTGCCAGATGTAGAAGAGGCTTTACAGTATTCTACTTTAGGAAACTCGCACACATACGTGCACACACAATCACACATGCACGCACAGACATACACACACACACACTCACACACACACACACACACACACATTCACGCGCACACACATACAAAATACCGTTGTAGACAGTGTATTTCACCAGGATTGAGTTTTGTGTCTTAAGATTATTTTAAGATTACTCTAATGATTGTTGTTGTTGTCTGTGTCTGTGTGCGCGCGCGCGTTTGTCTGTGTGTTTTTGTGATTGTGTTTGAATCCCAACTGCTTGACAGCCGGTGTTGCTTCGTTTACGTGGCTGACACCTAGAAATGTAGCAATATATATATATATATATATATATAAATGATAAATACCCTGCTTTAAAAGTAAGTTCTATGATTGCTTTGTTCGACTAAACCCTCCAAGGCGTTATCCGGCCGAAGTCCAATGACTGAGACACATAAAAAAAATAAAGAAAATGATATACATTCATGCATCCATTATTTGCAGACAAATTGCAGATACAAGTACTACCATCGAACACTGTTTAAAACCGGACACTAACCAGATTAAGGGGTCATCAGGAGAGAATGTACGACATTTTGGAGCCTTTCTCTGGACGCCATTATTGTGATCACACCCCACTTGCTACATCAACTAGTTACTAGGCGTCATATAATATTTTACTGTAGCCTAGATATTGTTGATAATGGTATTTGCTTTACGTTAAGTTAGGCTTAGTGACACCATCCATTGTCTCATTCTGTTTCCAATAAATGCTCTGCACCCAATGTATGAGTTACTATATTTCTGGCTCATTCTTCCTTCATCGTTTGCTGTTTTATTTAGTCTCTAAATCTAGTGAAAGATGATTACAAACGTCATTCAATCTGTTAATCATTCAATCAATCAATCAATCAATCAATTAAGCAATATATATATATATATATATATATATATATATATATATATATATATATATATATATATATATATATATATATATATATATATATTATTATTATTATTATTATTATTATTATTATTATTATTATTATATGTATTTATTTTCTCCTAGTTAATAAATAACTCGGACAAAATAAATTGGTTAATAGATACCAGGGTAGCAAAGATCACAAAATGACTGTGGTGTAACTCCTGTTTATGAGGTAGAAACTCCTTGTTATTTTGGGTACTTGAGTATATATAAATTTAATGAATGGAGTAAAACGCATATATTAACTGCATACTTTTATTTCCAACATATGTTTCGAAGATTACAAATTATACCTTCCATAGGAATAGGTGATGTTGATAAAAATGTAATCTTCTCTTCAGGGAAATGCATGGGAACCAGCATTAATGAGAAGATTACATTTTTATCAACATCACCTATTCCTATGGAAGGTATAATTTGTAATCTTCGAAACATATGTTGGAAATAAAAGTATGCAGTTAACATATGCGTTTTACTTCATTTACTAAATTTATATACACATGCTGAAACCCCCTTCGGTCATGACTGACCATGGGATTGCACCTCGAACGTCACCCTCCGAAGCACAAGTCTGGGAAAGGTTGTTTATGAAAGACCAGCAGTCGGCCGTGCAGCATACCAGCCTCCCCTCTCTCAAGGGAAAGGCAAAGACCAATACAGCTTGGCACCAGTGACGTCACAACTCATTTCTACAGGAGAGTGAACTGGAGCAACGTGACATAAAGTGTCTTGCTCAAGAACACAACACGCAGCCCGGTCCAGCAATCGAAGTCACAACATCACGATCGTAAGCTCGACGCCCTAACCACTGAGCCACACACATATATATATATATTGTTATTGGCTTAGAATTAGGTGCTAAAAATATGTTGAAGTAACTGGTTATGACATGAAAGAGTGCATTCATATATATATATATATATATATATATATATATATATATATATATATATATATATATATATATATATATATATATATATATATATATATATATATATATATACATATAAATATATATATATATATATATATATATATATATATATATATATATATATATATATATATATTTCATTATATGTATATACGAGAGTAATTCCAAAAGTAAGTAAGGTCTCCAAAGCGCTGGGGACGCAGGGGAACTGTGCGTGCGGCTATTGACAACACTTGTGTTTGTTGTGAGTCCGTTCACCTTTAGTCAGTTGGGGATGGAGAAGAGTCAAAATCCTTCCACAACATCTCCCCGTTTTATTATTAGTCTCCCCCATCTTCTCCTCGTTTGAGAATTGAACTCCCCTCCAAGTTTTAATATCTCTTACGCTTAGGGTTCGCTACCAGTGTTTCCATTCTCTTCCGTTTTCTGGTGCTAGAATGTGTAGTCTCAACTTGTTTGGGTATTTGTACCTCAAATGGGTCATCCAATACTTCCATGAGGATTTCATTTCTCGTAACTGTTTTATGTTTTTGTTGCTGCTAGTACTACAGAGGCCACTAAATATTCCATGTTAAAACGATTTTTTTCTTTGGTTTCATACCAAAAAAAAAAAAAGAAGTAAAGAGAAAAATTAAACGCGCAACGCAAGCTTCGAACAAGTCGTCGCCACTTTTATACCCTGGTATGTTGGATATATAATATAACTAAGCAGGGGGAAAGAAAGTGATTACACGACGCCCTAATATTAATATTAAACGAGACTTAATGCTCTATAGCATGACTCACAGCGAACTGCTTACCAACCCGAACTGCTAATTGCTCACAATTCTTTAATTTATAACAATGATGCAGTCCACCTTTAGTGACTTGCGGGGTGGCAGAAATCAGATGACGAAGAAATAAACGATTATGTTATGAACTTCATTAGCTCACAGGTGTTTCCGCTATAGATGCAGTTGACTCATGATTGGGTGCCCGACAAACACCTTATAGCTTCATACATACACACACACACACACACACACACACACACACACACACACACACACACACACACACACACACACACATATATATATATATGTGTGTGTATATCAAAACAAACTTTCAATTTTTGCTGGAAATAGCAGTCGATAACCGTACGACAGTATGTAAAGCTTCAAGGAACGTATAGAGGCAAAGATGTGTGCGAGTGGCGAGCCTAAAAAAATTTTCGTTTTACCTCTAGGAAGAACGCCAGAGAATCGGACAACCGTACTCGAGTTTCACATTTTCAGGATACGATTGGTATTGGAAATCTGACTGGGCTTCATCGGCTAGGTCTACCTGAAGACTAAATTTAAAATATCCGCTGCATCAGTGCCTGTATGCTCGGCTGATAGCCCCAGCCATAAACAGAACCGAGATCGGGAAAAAAGTTTTATATAAAAATTATAAATACTATTTTCGGTTCTGTTTACGGCTGGGGCAATCAGCCGAGTATACAGTCATTAATGTAGCGGATATTTTAAATTTAGTCTTGAGGTAGCTCTAGCCGATGAAGACCAAACAAATTTACGATAACAATCGTATTCTGAGAAGACTGAGACTCGAGTACTAAGTTGTCCATTTCTATGGCGTTCTTCTTAGAGGTAAGACGAACATTTTTTTATGTTCGCTGCTCGCACACATCTTTGCCGCTATACATACCGTGAAGCTTTTATAATTCTACATTTACGGTGCTTTTCGCTGGAAAATAATATATTCTTAGTCTTAGGTCCTCCTGTGAAGTGTGGCGTATTGAGCCGCAAGACTTCTCCAACGTGGTCAGTCGGTCGGCTGCGACGATTTCAGCTTCATCCTATGACATTTCAATGGCTTTGAGGGTACCGATGAAGATGCGGCGCCAAGTGGCTTTTGATCGCCCTTGTTTTCTCTTGCTATGCGGTGGCTTTTACAGAATGGCGGTTTTCGCATGCCGCGACGATTGTAATCGGAGGACATGGCCTGCGAATCGCAAGCGGCGCTCAGAGACAACGTCATGGAGTGGACGGGTATCAGTTCGGTGATGTATCTCTTCGTTGATGATGTGGTCTGGTATAATACTATTGTACTGTAATAATATATATATATACTCTTTTACTTGTTTCAGTCATTTGACTCCGGCCATGCTGGCGCACCGCCTTTAGTCGAGCAAATCGACCCCAGGACTTATTCTTTGGAAGCCTAGTACTTATCCTATCGGTTCTTTTGCCGACACTGCTAAGTTCCAGTGACGTAAACACACCAACATCGGTTGTCAAGCGATGGTGGGGTGACAAACACAGACACACACACATAAAAAAACACACCCACATAGTAGAAGACACTTGCCCATGGTGCCACGCAGTGGGACTGAACCCGGAACCACGTGGTTGGGAATTGAAGCTCCTTACCACACAGGCAAGCCTGCGCCTATGCATCTATACTGTACATATATTAGCCTATACATAAAAAGTGTAAATACACAAATATATATGTATATACTCGTGTTTATATACAGTAATTCCTCGCCATATCGTGGTCCACCTATCGCGGTTCACTTATCGTGGTTTATTATTTAAGCTTACGTCGATTCCTCCGTGGCGTTGTTTTGCATTTATAATAAAATAAATATATACAAATTATAAAAATAATTTTTAAAAATATACAATACAGTACTGTTTCTACTTCGCGGATTTTCACCTAAGGCGATGAGTTTTAGAATGTAACACCCGTGATAGTTGAAGGATTGCTATTTTTGTTTGTTTGTAAATGAAGGTGTTTTAATTTTCAGAAAGTAAAGAAAGAAAGCTATAGAAATGAAAGAAAAATAGGAAGAAAGAAAGACAGACAATGAAAAATGAGATATAAAGAAAATTTGAATGAAAAATAAATAAGAAAATACTTATGTCTTTATGAAAGTAGTTAATGAAGGAAAGAAATCGTAAAAGGTAAGAAAAATTGAGAAGCGAAAAAGAAGAATGTTGGCGCGTGTGTTGTATGTATGTGTTGGAGTAGAGATAGAATAGAAATGGAAGAAGGAGCAGGTGTGGAAGGCCGATGGTATCGATGAAACGACGAAGCCAATATTTCCATTGTCTGAGATGTTGTAAGACAACACCTGGCAGAGAAGACATTCGTATTTATACAAGAATAGAGAGAAACACTGAACTGTTAGATATGGAAAACACAAAGCTTTTAAACACAAATGAACTCTCTCACTCACTCCACTTGCCCATATTCACCGTCCCTCTCCTGCTTTACACCCTCAACCTTTCTCTTTCTCATAAATATACAACAGTTAGCATACATACGTATTCACGTATTTACACGTAGAGAGACATACGTAAATAATTATGGACGTATAAAAAATATGTTGGGTGAGATTGACAGTTGTCACTGTCGTTTTTATCTTTGCTGTTGTTCTTGCAAATGTTGCATTTGTTATTGTTTAACCCACCTCCAAAGTCAAGCGATTCATATATAAAAACAGCAGCAATCCAACTGAAACCAACCTGTATTTTCCCTCAGCCCATGAACACAAGTCTTATGTAACGTTTTTCTCCTTTTTCAAACATTAATGAGATATGAAGGAGAGGTGAATGTTATTTCTAGAAGATAAATGGACCAGTTTGGAAATTTTTCGATACTTTGCGCAAAAAGACCTTGTATCAGATATGAATAATATAAAAAGTGGGTGTATTTGCATTTGTATGTGAATATATGCACGTGTATGTCAGCGTCTGTGTGTCGCCTGTGTAGGTATGGATATGTGTGAGTACTTATGCACCTATGTAAGAGCGTACGTATATATTTATGTCTATCAACGCTGCATTTGTTCACACGGTACTTAAGTAGGAAAGAAGAAAAATAGTGTGAGTAAAGGAACGATAGACACAATTCTACATGAACGCAATGAATAGTATGTATGTATGTATGTATGTATGTATGTATGTATGTATGTATGTATGTATGACTGTTTGTATGTATGTATATGTATGTATATGTAAGTATGTATGTATGTATGTATGCATGTATGTGTGTATGTATGTATGTATTTATGTACCTATGTATATATATTTGTATGTATGTAGGTATGTGTGTATGTATGTGTGTATATATGTATGTATGCATGCATGTATGTATGTGTATTTACGCATATATGTATGTATGTATTTAAGTATATATATATATATATATATATATATATATATATATATATATATATATATATATATATATATATTTATGTATATATGTACGCATTTATGTATGTATGTATGTATGTATGTATATGTGCAGATTTGTATGTCTTGCTTTATGTATGTATTTTCAAACATATACCTGCATATCTAGACATGCTCATATATAATTAAATGATAAACTTCTGGAAAGTTTTACAGATTTTTGTTCAGTTCCAGTGATGGATTGGATCTGTAGTCTTCGAATTAACTTTCTCCTTCCTGGTTTTGAGAAGCCTAATTTCTCAAGATTGGTATTTAGCCAGTGAGTTACATATTCCAGTGTCCCGATAATTACAGGTATAAACCTGAACTTGTAATCTGAATAGAGTAGTTGTAGATTCCTCAATACTTCATCGTAGTTAGTTTCTTTTTCGCTGATTTTCAGCTTTATGTTGACATCTGCTGGGCAGCTGATTTCTACAACTGTGCACAGCTTCTCTTCTCTATACCAAATCATTATATCAGGTCTATTGTGTATATATATTATTGATATTTTCACAGGGACATTTCATCAGTACTCCTTTTTATTATGAGTGGCTATGGCTTCTACCATACTGTAGGTTTTTATTTATTTGTCCTCGGGATTATCCTTCCAACGGATTTCATTATAGAGTGTCCTAGCTACATCGTCATGTCTCTTCGGTAGATAATACCGTGATGACATTTTTGGACAACTGCTTATGATGTGGATGATATCTTCGGTGTTATCTCCACAAAATATGCATCGGTTATCACATTTAACGGCTTTTCCTGCATCTCAATCCCTTTTGTTCATCAGGTACTTGGTTGATAATTCCTGTTGCTGGATTGCAAATACATACCCTTAAGAGTGGGAGGTAGTAACCAGTTATTGGTCCATAATAGACTGCTTTGATGATCAATGTTACAATAATCGCGGAGCTTTCCTCTAACATATCCATGCATGGTCTTCTGTTCATTTATGCTCATCTTTTCATCTGATGATAGGTTACGGTTGAATCGTGAAACTTCTTTGGGCATGTATTCTATGTTCTCAGACAAGGAATGCTGCTCAAGGAGCTGCTTTCCCAGTTTCATGATGTTATCAGCTTCATGTATGCAAACTTGGTCAAGGGATGCCTTTTGACCCTTGGTGGTTAAAAGATATTGCCGAAGTGATATGATGCAACATTCAAAGGCAATCTGGATTGACGTTAAGCCTCTGTCGCCTTCTCTTTGTCCAATCAAGCAGCGCAAATGTTGGAATGAGTACTGACACTACAAACACATTGTAGGCCACAGTTTTATTGAATGCAGATAGTTCCTAACCCTAACCCTAACCCTAACCCTATATTCCCTTTATTTGGTTGTAATATTCCTTAGCGAAACGTGTCCTATTACAAGTGTCATCCTGAGATATTTTTTCATTCACCGGAAGGTACTTGTAACATTCCTCATCAGATACAATGAAAACAGTTAATTGATGTAGACGCTATTCTTGTGTTTTACAGTTTTCCCTCTTTTTAGTTTGCATATATGTGTATATATATCTATGTATGTACGTATGCATGTATATATGTATGTATGTTTTATTGATATGTGTGTGTATGGGTATTGTTTAATGCGTGACTAGTAATTATAGACATATTTAAAGTGCAATCATTTCACATATTTATAATAATAATAATAATAATAATAATAATAATAATAATAATAATATGATTTCTTATATTTGCTATCATGGTGAAGAACGAGGGACACAATACAAACACAGATACAAAGTGTGGTGTTTACAATAATGATGATGATGATGATGATGATGATGATGATGCGAAGAAGAAGAAGAAGAAGAAGAAGAAGAAGAAGAAGAAGAAGAAGAAGAAGGAGAAGAAGAAGAAGAAGAAGAAGAAGGAGAAGAAGAAGAAGAAGAAGAAGAAGAAGAAGACGAAGAAGAAGAAGAAGAAGAAGAATTGGAAGAAGAAGAAGAAGAAGAAGAAGAAGAAGAAGAAGAAGAATTGGAAGAAGAAGAAGAAGAAGAAGAAGAAGAAGAAGAAGAAGAAGAAGAAGAAGAAGAAGAAGAAGAAGAAGAAGAAGACGACGACGAAGCAGAAGAAGAAGAAGAAGAAGAAGAAGAAGAAGAAGAAGAAGAAGAAGAAGAAGAAGAAGACGACGAAGCAGAAGAAGAAGAAGAAGAAGAAGAAGAATTGGAAGAAGAAGAAGAAGAAGAAGAAGAAGAAGAAGATTTTTTATTGAACGACAGAACATATCTAAAAAATCTGAAAACTGCCATAAAGAAAAATAATAATAAAGGAATTGTCTAAGTATCCTCCACACGTCGATCCTGAGAGTACCAGCCATGAGCAAAGTAGGAGTAAAAATGATAGAATATATAAAATATGTGACGAGTAGGAGTAGGAGAGGCTGTGTGGTAAGTAGCTTGCTTACCAACCACATGGTTCCGGGTTCATTCCCACTGCGTGGCACCTTGGGCAAGTGTCTTCTACTATAGCCTCGGGCCGACCAAAGCCTTGTGAGTGGATTTGGTAGACGGAAACTGAAAGAAGCCCGTCGTATATATGTATGTGTGTGTGTTTGTGTGTATGTGTTTGTTCGACCAACATCGCTTGACAACTGATGCTGGTGTGGTTACGTCCACGTAACTTACTGGTTCGGCAAAAGAGACCGATAGAATAAGTACTAGGCTTCCAAAGAATAAGTCCTGGGCTCGATCTGCTCGACTAAAGGCGGTGCTCCAGCATGGCGGCAGTCGAATGACTGAAACAAGTAAAAGAGTAAAAGAGAGTAAAGAGTAAGTTGACTCTTCTACACATGTTAAACGGCGGTGCATCAGCATGGCCGCAGCTCTGAGCTGAAACTATAGGAAAAAAATTTTTTAAAAATTGAATATTTATTAGCATAGCCGTCCCGGTAACAAGACCCGGTTTCAACAATCTTAACTGGACACTTAACTGTCTAGCTAAACCAGACGAATAAACAAGAAAAATGATAACTGCATTTAGAATACACCACCCAAAATCTGAAATAGAAACGTTATATATTCAGCGAATTGAAGATGTTAGATGTCTTATGCAACTAGAAAACTATCATAAAATATCCACGATATGATTATAAAACTATATAATTCAGAAAAAAAAAACTAGAAAGAAGTCTTGACATCTTATAAATATGAAAATAAAGCAAACAAAAATTAATTAGAAAGAAAAAAATTCAGAGAGAGAGAAAAACAACAAAAACTACTACTACTACTACTACTACTACTACTACTACTACTACTACTACTACTACTACTACTACTACTGCTGCTGCTGCTGCTGCTGCTGCTACTACTACTACTGCTACTACTGTGAGAAAGCAATGCATCATCATTACCCGTCTGAAAAGGGTACACCAGGCATATGCATCACAAACATATGTGCGGGACATGGTGATCTCATATTAAGATAAACAGCGCATGACCTTGCATGTGGGGCCTAGTTAGAATTTTCTTCAGGTCGAGTAGCCCATCCCACTCAAAAGGTCCCTGAATAAGGGTTGTTTAAGGATGTTGAACGAACCACCCATGTTTCCAAAGGTGAATTATTCAAACCTCAAATAATTCCTCTCAACACATGGCTATGATGCTCCCCCACTACTTCTGCTCGTGATCAGAGATGCACATATCGTCAGCCACCAAAGGACATGCTCAACTGGTTAAGGTCAAACAACTGACAAGCAAAATTGTGGTATTAAGTAGAATATTTGCTGTAGTCCATTTTTAATACCAAGACAAAACAATGTACATGATAACACCTCCAATCAGTTAAGATTAGAAGCCATGAGAGGTAGGGCCTGGTACCGCATCAGGGCGTTATCATCATCATCATTATTATTTGTAAAATGTTTTTTGTTACAACTAGTGATTATATTCTTGTACTGTTGAAATAAACTAAACTGTCATTGTTCCAGAAGCAATATTTGATTGGTGCAACGACTTTTTGTAAGATAACACTGGTTTGCGAAAGTTTAAGAAGTGTAAATGATACAAACTCCGTGCATTCTTTGAATGAAGACACACTGAACTGGTTTCCTTCAACTGTACAATAACTCAGTCACTATTCGTAACAAAGAGACAGGTTTCTACCTCAGGGACTCTACTGACGAACAAGTCGCAGTCAAAATGAAAACACCACTTTTCTATAGAACGTCTTCGTCAATATTTTTGCAGTAGTGGGTATCTTCGACTTTAGAGTATGTAGCGATAGTACTGTTAACAAAGTCATTTGAGTTGAACAGTGCTATTTTTTTGCAATCTTTCTACGGTTTGGTCCAGAGGGAGAAGTTG
>NC_142944.1:16318683-16331183 GCF_046866305.1 Octopus bimaculoides | reverse complement strand
TACATACACACGCACACATAAGTGTGTGTCTTTGCATCTGTGTTTGTCTCCCACCACTGTTTGACAACCGGTGTGTTTACGTCCCAATGACCTAGCGGTTCGGCAAAATAGTTCCTTAGAATAAGTACGAGGCTTTAAAAGAAAAAGTCCTGGAGTAGATTCACTCGATTAAAACTTCAAGGTAATGCCCCAGCATGGCTGCAGTCTAATATGTGTCTATATCTATCTATCTATCTATCTATCTATCTATCTATCTATCTATCTGTCTGTCTGTCTGTCTGTCTGTCTGTCTGTCTGTCTGTATATTATTTTGTTTCAGTCATTAGACTGCAGCCATGCTGGGTCGTAGCCTTGAAGAAGTTTTAGTCGAATGAATCGACCCTAGGACTTTTCTCTGAAAATAGAGATACTTAGTCGTCATAATGGTATGCATTTAGTCTTGCAGTCAAATTAGGCTCAGGATGGCAGGGAATTTTTTCAGCATGTTAGAATCAGGATTGAACCGATCTATTCCTTTGATATTTATAATTTCATCACATGTGGTCCCTTCAATAGTTATAGCTATTACAAAGGAGATAATCATTTCGCCTTAGTACGAGGCAGGATGAGAAATTTCAAATTGATGTCAAGATATTATAAAGAAAATGATGCATAAAATTTACATATATATTTTATGTTTACTTAATATGAAAGTCTTAAAATTTCTGACAATTGGTAATCAAGCAAAGTACTATTTGATTCTTTTTAGAATCCACCAGCATGATACACGTTGGGATTTATTAATCAAATTTCTATGATGTGAGCTATTTTATTAAACATAGAAATTATTAAAGTCTAGAGGATGGGCATGGATTTACTTTTCACCATAGAGTGTTAGCAAATTAGAAATCGACTAGAAAGTTTTTTAATGTTTCCATGGAATTCTACCAAATGAAAATGTTTTGTATTACCTAATAGACTTAACTTTAACTGCAAACAACTTTACAAGCAATTTCCCAATGTATACTCTGCAGAAAGGACAATCGCTTCGAGCTGTTATGTTTCAGTGGCATTCTGTAGTGCGTGTCATGGAACAGACAGCGTCTCATAAGCACATACGCCTTGACCGCTTCTTCAGGTTTCATTAAATTCGTTCTGACGTGATGTATTAACTATAGGACATTTAAACAAAATTGTGTCTCAACCCAACTCGTTCTCATAATACTTCAAGGATGACAACCTGATAAATATTACTCGAGCGTATTACTAGTGTAATGAGTAAATATAAAAGGAAATGAAGTCATATCACTATGTTTCATCCTGCTACTAAGTTCCAAAAAGTGCACACGTGTACTATATTTTACATCGAGACTAAATACATACAGATATGAAAATACATATATATTCATTTATAACACACGATTAATGGTACTGTGATAACAGTTGAAAAATTTTTACTACATTATTTGATATGGGCTGTTGCTATAATATATATAAAATAGTAAAACTAGGTGTGAAGAAATATAAACCAAACTAATCAAACACTATAGTATAATAAGTACACACAAAATTTAACAGGAATAAAAATCCAGTTTGATCTAAAAGATATCTGTATATTGAGCTGACAGAATCGTTAGCACGCGGACGAAATGCTGCTAAGCATTTGATCCGCCTTCACGTTCGAGTTCGAATTTCACAAAGGTCGACTTTGCCTTTTATCCTTTAAGAGTGTTGGTAAAATAAGTACCAGTTGAGTACTGCGGTCGGTGTAATCGACTTAGCCATTTCCCCAAAATTGCTGGTCACGTACCAAGATTTTAAATTGTTGTTGTTGTTGTTGTGTTTCTCACAAAGTTCGGTCTTGTTTGTTCTGGTAGATTCTGTAAGAGCGGACAGCAGCCTGCTGTCAGAGGTCTCACAGGGTCTCTTTCAGCACATTATAAGCTCTGATACTTGGTTGTTAATAATCGTAATTATTGTGGGAGACACTCACCATCCCAGTAACAATCTGAAAACCCTCGCTGTCTCCAACAGTGCAGATTTTGGGGCTTCCTTTGCTCTCATATCAATTCCGATTTCTCTGACATATTTCTCGAACTTGGTTGTTACTGTTCCGAGTACCCCTAAAACTATTGGAATGGCTGACACATTACTCATAGTCCACAGCCTTGCAATTCCGTCTTTTAGTAGTCTGTACTTTTCAGTCTTTTACAACAATATCTGGTCTCCGAGCCTCGATTAGGGAGTCACATTGGATTGTAAAATCCCACAGTATGTTATGTTCCTTGTTCTCAGTGACAACTTCTGCTTCATGTTCGTACCATTTCCATACTCAGTTCTGCCCGTACTTTTCACATAGACCCCAATCTTAGTCACGTTTTCCTGCCTCATTTTATAGTGTTTTTGGGACAGCTTGCTACACTTACTCATAATATTTGAGATTGTTTCGTTTCTGCTGCCACAGATCTTACAGAGGGGTGATTCATTGCACTTATCTAGTTGGAACTTGGTGTAATTATTTCTCAGAGCTTGTTCTTGGGCGCTGCATATCAATGCCTCAGTGCATCCTTTCAGATCACTTTTTCTTCGTCATCTCCAAGCGTTGATCTTGTCTTTTCCTTCGATTTCTCTGAGGTATTGCCCATGCAGTAGTTTCATTTTCCAGTTGTTTACTCTTTCTTCTTCACATTGTTTCTTAAATGCTTGTAGGTAGTATAATGTTAATTCTAACAGCGGCAAGCAAGAATTCACTCTTCTGTTTGATGTACCATTACAAACTGTTTTTTTTTTCGTTTATACAGATCTTGCATCCTATGAGACCTCATTTATCCCTGTTTCTAGGTACATACAATCTGTCAGCATCGTTTTTCGGGTGTAGTTCCTTGTTAATTGTCATCAATTTTCTAGTTTTCCTGTCCATTTATTCAAGCTCGTTTGAAGCAAAATGTTCGGCAAGTTCTTGCCGAAAATTGCCCTCTAATAATTTTCCCTTCCTCATTTGGATCATCTTAAGTGCTCCTGCAATCACTGTTATTGTAACCGTCTTCAGATGCCACATCTTTTCGATTTCGATTAGCAAATTTTTATATTTTCTGAGTTTATCAAATCCTTTTGCCGAAATATTATGGTCACAGGGTATGCTCATGTCAATCAATAAACAGACTTTATTATTTTGGGCTTTCATACCAATATCTTTTTTTTTAGCCTTGACGGTCCGCTCTATATGCATTGAAAAGTTCCTAAGAATCGTTACATTTTCTTGCCCAGTTACACTCTCAGGATGGTATTTGTACCATTAGTCGGCAGTTTTGATTTTATAACATATTATCCAATGTAGATATTGGGCAACTCTGTCATGTCTTGATTTATACTCTATAGGTACGAAAACTTTACATCCAGTGCTTAGGTGGTCGACTGTTTTAATCTCATCGTTGCACTATCGGCACATAGGGTCTACTCGATTTTTCCTCATATTGGCTTGGTAGTTCCGGCACAAGTTGCCCTTCTCTTGATAGCTAAGATGAACCTTTCGCTCTCTGAATTTCGCCCTGAGCTCCGTAACCAGTGATGGGTATGCTTCAGGTCTACATCAGCTTCTTTGCTATGAGCTACATATTTGCCATGCAGAGGTTTCTGTTCCCACTTATTTCATTTTCTCTTTGCCATAGGTTTTACTTTCTTTGCAACAACAGTTGCTGCAATTCCATCGTGCTGTTCCGGCTGGATATCATGCATGAACTCTCTAGCAAACTTTTGCTCCCCCCAATTCGTGACAGAGTTAACCTTCTTATGTCAACAGGGTTTTCAACGAGTTTTAGCATCCAGTCCTTAGATGTTTCATGATATCTGGCGAGTCCAGTTGTGGTAGTTTTATGAGAGATTTCAAATTGGATAAAGCCTCGACCTTCTTAGGCTCTGGAAAGTTAACGGCGATCTGCGCCTGCCTTTGTGTAATGCATTTTATTGCAAGTCAGCAGCTTACAGAATTTCGTGTCAATCTTCCTTATTTTGCTCATATTCCAGTTAAATACATTGAAACTGTAAATAACAAACGAAACTGCTAAGGAATTTATAGCTAATTTATAGGCGCAGGAGTGGCTGTGTGGTAAGTAGCTTGCTTACCAACCACATGGTTCCGGGTTCATTACCACTGCGTGGCACCTTGGGTAACTGTCTTCTACTATAGCCTCGGGCCGACCAAAGCCTTGTGAGTGGATGTGGTAGACGGAAACTGAAAGAAGCTTGTCGTATATATGTATATATATATGTGTGTATATGTCTGTATATGTTTGTGTGTCTGTGTTTGTACGCCCAACATCGCTTGACAACCGATGGTGGTGTGTTTAGGTCCCCGTAACTTAGCGGTTCGGCAAAAGAGACCGATAGAATAAGTACTAGGCATCCAAAGTCCTGGGGTCGATTTGCTTGACTAAAGGCGGTGCTCCAGCATGGCCGCAGTCAAATGACTGAAACAAGTAAAAGAGTAAAAGAGAGAGTAACATCTTGTTACGTGCATTTAACACGTATTTTAGGACTGCACGAACTCTCCAGTAGCACTCCATCCTGATCTTCTCATTCATACTTGCATGTTGAACGCCAGAGCCCTCATTTATTCCGAGTTATTTGTAAGCTTGTTCCTGCTCAAGTTCTTTTATGACTGTCAGCATCCAACACCACTGAATGTGGCGTCTTCAGTTTCCCTTTCTGGAAAGTGGCCTTGGTACATTTATCAATACCAAATTTCATCCCGATATCATCACTGAATGATTTCACAGAACGTAGTCATTATCGTCTTTGCTATAGAGTTTTAAGTCATCCATATAAAATAAATTACTTATTTTCTAATCGCCAATTTTATACTCTTGTTAAGTTCACTTGTATTGGGTATTAGGGCTATGCAGAAAATTAAAGGTGAAAGTAAGTTACCTTGGAAAATGCCGCAGTTGATATTAATATTTTTTGTGGTCTGTACTCCATTAGAGTGCTATAATTGGAGATCCGTATTCCACATTGACATGTGCTCCAGGAAGTTTGAAATCACCAGAGAAATTTTGAAGATATCCAGCGATTTCAAGATCCATGATTGCAGTATACTGTTAAAGGCCTTTTTATAATCAATCCATGCAGAACTGAGATTTCTGCGTTTGTTATGACAGTTCTCAAGAATCATGCGATTGATTAAGAGTTGGTCTTTGCATCCATATGAGCCTCGTCTACACCCATTTTGTTCAGTGGGGAAAATATCGTTCTGTTCCATAAATTTGTGTTTTCTTCACGAGGATGGATGTTAAAATTTTATACGTAGTAGACAGACATGTTATGGGCTGATAGCTTTGGGAGAGTTTGGTTTCATTATTATTTGGGAGTAGGTAAGTAATACCTCTTGCTAACCAATCAGGTGTTTTCGTAGGATCTCTCATAATTTCATTGAATAACTGGACTAACTTTTCCTGTGCTCACGGGAGCGATGCGAGCCAGAAATTTGTAACCCTATCATTACCACGAGATTTCCACTTATGAGCCTTCGTGAGATTTCCACTTATGAGCCTTAGGTCTGCTATTGTAATGTCTTCCCATACTTGTTCTGGTAAGTTTTGCTAGGATCCTTCTGTGCATCTAATCCAGTCTGTATTTTCATTGTCTTTTCATCACTCCAGATATTTTTCCAGAAGTTTTTAATGGGGTCTTCAGCGGTTATTTTCTCTTTCCTTATTTCTCTATAGAATGTTTTTGCTTTGGATGTGAACAGCTTATTTCGTTTGTAAAACTTGTTTCTCTTCTCAAATCTTCGTATTCTTTGAGATTTTGCTTGGACTTTTTGTTGCAGTGTTTCTTTTGCAGAAAGCAGTTGTTGTTGTTGTTGTTGTTGTTGTTGTTGTTGTTCTTCTTCTTCTTCTTCTTCTTCTTCTTCTTCTTCTTCTTCTTCTTCTTCTTCTTCTTCTTCTTCTTCTTCTTCTTCTTCTTCTTCTTCTTCTTCTATCGATACATATCGAACATCACTCCCGTATGTTCGTTATTAATTCTGTTGTTACATAAAGTTATATATTGACCATTTGTTATCGTTTTGGAATTAGACAAACATTAGGGAGCTGGGTTTTTTACTCCATCTAGATCCACACACACTCACAAATTTCTACTAAATCTACTCGCAAGCCTTTGGCTGAGGTGACACGTAGTAGAACTGAACCCGGATCCACGGGATTGTGAGGTAAATATCAGAACCATGATCATATACAGTTGTGAATCGAGTAGAGTTCGTTGTGTCGCAATGCAAATCACTTCCTTTTCCCTTGTCTCAGTTTACTCAGCAGAAAATGAGCACTGGTTCATTATTGGTGCAGCCCTTTCTCACCTAGGATCTCTCTCTCTTTCCATTTGTTACATCACATATTTTGGGCTGAGGCAACGCTAAGTGTCTATATTTCCTCGCGACTATATTAGCACCTAAAACGATTTGCGAAAACATGGTCAATGCTATCATGCCATAAACACTTGAAAAACTGACATGTATCGGCGGGGAGGTTTATTGCACACATGTATTCTCGCATAACAAAATGAAAATATAGACACATACACACATATATGTATGTGTGTATGTTTATATATACTCATACACATAAATAAGGTTCAGGTTAAACACACTTTTAGCATGTTATGCAAAACTCGTCCTCCTTCTCCGATCACTGCCGAGCCTTACTTTCTCTACTTTCGCCTTCAGAATCACCTTTAACATCTACGCCCCACTTTTCATCACTATGATCTCGGTCTCTGGAATTCCCCTTCTCTTATTGTCTTTATTTTACTTCAGTTTTATACACACAAATAGACACACTCATGCAAACTTAGATGCACACACAGATATCCCCACATCAGTATTTTTGTATATATATATATATATACAAACACACATTCATGGGTATTCCGAATCATCCATACACATAAACATACACCCACACGCACACACACAGACACACACAGACACACACACACATACACGCGCACAGACACAGACACACACGCACACGCACAACACACACACGCATTAGGGAAGAAATCGCTATGTCATTAGTTCTATCACTTGCGCCTGTGTGCCATATTCTTTGCAATATTATCGGGTAATTCCTTCAAGTTCGTTCTTTAACTACTTGTAGTGCCAGAATACACTGACTAGAGATGGCGAGAAAAGTTCCTTTTTCTCTCTTAAACACACACACACACACACACACACACACACACACACACACACACACACACACACACACACATTACTTTAAAAAATCTGTCAACCTTTTTGGCCAAAGAACACTTAGCAGAAAAGATAACGTAGAATATCTTACACCCTCATATGTACAAAAAGTTCAGAATATCTACCCTACTGCTATTTCCTTTTATTATTTTTTTTGTTTTCAGGCTATAATTTGAAAAATAATGATACTCATAAGTAAATTTTCCATATCTCATCTATATTCCCATATTCAAACATCAGCGGGAAGAAAGAACGTGACAGTCGTATGTAACAGATTAAATTCAATTTATCTTACATCAGTTTTCGTAAAAGCCATTTTATAAAAGATCTATAGTCCTCGATGACATACACATTCTAATCCTAGGATGATCCGATTCGTTCCATTCCTCGGTAGAAAAATATGCGTTCTCTTCTCCAACACCGCCACCACCATCACCACCATCTCCGCCCATATGCACCGAAATAAACGCCTCGTTCCCAATCAAATCCAACCTTATTTCTAAAGACACCGAACTCTGCACTTATATTCCGTGTGTGTATGTAAATCTCTCTCTCTCTCTCTCTCTCTCTCTCTCTCTCTCTCTCTCTCTCTCTCTCTCTCTCTCTCTCCCTCTCTCTCTCTTTCTTTCACTTTCACTTTCATTTTCTCTTTACTTCCAAACAAACACGCACGCACACATATAAGTTTCCAGAAATGTATCAGCAACTATTGCTGCGACAAAATCTTACACACATATGCTTCAAGTTTCTATAATGAATCAAATATATAGACGGCATACGTTTTGATGTAGGAGGATGACTTCTCGTCTATTTAATCTCCCATTTAACCTTAAAAGCATTTGATCGAGTTGTGGATGAGAGTACATACGCAAGTAGGGAGCTGAACTCGATCCGATTCACTAAATACGCCGGTAGTTTTCTCCTTCCCTCTTCCCCTCTCTCCCTCATCAACATATTTCAACAACTTTTTTGTTGGTTTTGTTTTTTTTTCACAAATCTTAAGCAAACGCATATACATTTATGTATAATATATATGTAGGGGTTGCATGCTTACGTATGTAGACACACGTACATAAATCTACATCTACATATACACACAGATATATATATATATATATATATATATATATATATATATATATATATATATATATATACACATAAGCCCACAACTCACTCTAGAAATGTAGACATAAAATGACATGCTTATGAATATGTGTTTGTATATGCATCTGAGCATGTACATATATCAATAATCTGATCTCTCATCTATAATGTATATTTCGAATCTCTAGTATACAGAGTAAGTAAGCCTACCAAAATGGGAAAGAAAAAAACAGCAAAGAAGAGAGACGAACTAAGAAAGAAGGGAAAGAAGCAAAAGACAAAGAAAGAAGTAAAGAAGCGAAAGAATGCAAGCAAAGGTAATAGAAAAAAGAGAAAACAGAAGTAATGAAAGAAAGAAACAGTAAAAGGAATAATTTATAAAACGAAAGAAAATTAAAAAGAAAATTCTCCAAAGGCCTATAAAAGTATTTCTAAATAAAATTACCGGGTTGTAAAGAGGTTCTTTTTTTATGTTGTTTTTCTTTCTGTATATGTTATTAAATATATAGCTTTAGTATTTCATTCTCAAATAATCCAGTTTTTTTATATGTCAGTCGGGATATATAATATGTCCGTAGCTTTTTAAAGTCCCCCTGGAACCAGTAGAAAGATGAAATCATAAAATTATTAATGTTTTCATACTCAGGCAGAAGGCTAAATTTTCCATGGGAAAATATTGTCGGTTCTATTGATTGAATCTACTGTATTTTATCACCCCTTGTCCCCGAGGGAGTGAAAACAGTAACAACTGCGTGAGATTTCGACTATTGTTTATGAAAACTTGGCCCCGTTCTGTAATATCATAAATAAGCAGTACAAGAAATTCCTTGGAAGGGCATTTAATTCGCTTGAAACCCTTTCTCATAATCCATTCCGTTATTAATATTATTAATATTCCGCTCATCATCCATTCCGTTATAATATTTTCGTTGCAGCCCTAATACTTCATTTAGAACAACATATATGCATATACACATAAAGACATACAGACATATATACTTGCATGTATTTATATCTGTCTGTTTTTACGTATGCATCTACATAGCTATAGGTTATTCAAAAGTACATTTGGCATTATTATGAATCGGCTGAATCCGGAATTTATTTGAGGATTTTGTGTTTCTTACTATATATTTTCAACTTCATCTCTTTGTGTTCCTTCATACATCACTACTCCATTTATTAATCATTCTGATTTCATTGAGCAGCATAGCTCGGAGTTTCTAGGGTAGTTGATCTAATAACCATATCATTTATAGTGCCATTCATCCAGATCACCTAGGGTAGATGAAACAGACATTCCTTACCAACTGAACAGCATTACCATTCCACCTTTAGGATAATAAATACTTTTTAGTATTTATTACTTGATAGTTTATTGGGTGTTCGGGTTAAATTTGATAGTATACAGAGTGTTCGGGTTATATATGACAATCTGCATAAAAGGAAAAAGAAGTACTATATCGCATCCAAAAATGAAAGCATTTTGAAGAATCAAAACATATGAACGGATTATGTCTGGTAGATAACAGTTTACTCAAGGTAGCCACCACGACATCAGGCCAGTTCCAGATCTTGGTCTATCCGTTCTTCAATGTATTTCTGAGAACTTCAAACACCTTTTTATCTGGGCCACAGACTCAACCTTCGGATTGCAGGCAAAACGGTTGGAATCTTTTTCAACTGCACCCAAAACATAGTAACCTATGGAATTACAATCGGCGGAATTAGGACGCCAGAGATTTGCGCTCGTGAAGTCGTAGAAATGTTTCGACAATCATTTCTGATTTTATTCCGGAGGTATGGCAAAGAGACGAATCCTGCTGACACATTCATATGCCCTTCCACGTAGTCGCCCGAGACGTGCATAAGAGCCTGTTTCAAGACGTGCAGCAGCATGACGTCATCCTCATTGAAAGGTCACCCAACAGCCATCAGAATTTGGGGCAACTTGGTTACAGTGTTCATAGTGCATCGAGCAACAATCATGACGTAATGATGTCGGCATTTTGACACCCAGCATGAATCATCATAATAGAGTTGAAACGTTTTCCAGTATTCAGATGTCTTCCAGTCAGTTTACTTTTTCTCAACTTCAACTTTAATCTCCATGCTCTCCAATGCCGTTGAATTCTCACCAATACATCAAGTTGTTCTTGATTAAAGGAGGCAATTGATCGTTAAATTTAGACCGAACATCCTGTGTGTATATATATATATATATATCTATATATATATATATATATATATATATATATATATATATGGGATGTGATGGGCAAATTGTCGCCATTTTACATTTTTTATTTCGCGCATGGTTACTGCTTGTTTTTTTTTTCATTTAGTGCACTACACAATATAGTAGGGTCAGTTGGTCACCGTCAGTGAGAAAAACAGCATCAAGATGCAATTCACTCTACCAGAAATTTAGAAATAACATGCTGTACTGCTTGGTATTTGGGCCGGTAGCTCCAATACGAACATTTCAGAGTGCTTGGGTGTCAATCTGAGGACAGTGCAGAGGATTCGGAAAGAGTTGGATGAGTCTAATGGTATCTGCGAAGACATGGCAGCTCTGAAAACTTACTCTGATTGTTCTGATAAGAAAATAACTCCTAAATTTGTTGGTGAGATCCAGGCCGTGATTGACAACGATCCCTCCAAGTCAGTCAGTGGGAATGACTGAGTTTCTTATCAGGTAGGTAGTGCATGAAGACATTCAGTATTCCTCATACAAGATGAGAAAGGGCCAATTTTGATCCCAAGCCGTCAAGGAGAAGAGGGAAGACCGCACTAGGAAGCATTTGAACAAACTCAAGCATCCCCTCCAACCAAACATGTCTTGGTTTTCTCTGACGAGAAAAATTTTTGCCAGGATCAGATGGTGAACAAAGAGAACAACCATTACCTTGCCGTGTACCCAAAACATGTGCCAGGAGTGATAAAAATCAAACATCCAGTCAACGTCATGGGGTTTGGAGTGATCACTAGTGATGGCGATGTTATGCCTCCATCCATCTTCCCACACAGCCTCAGACTCAAAACGAAGGCCTACATCAAGTGCCTGGAGGAGGTAGTGCTGGAAGGCTCTACGTCTGGCAACATGACTCTACACCATAGCACACAAGCAGAAGAAACAAGGCATGGCTGTCAGATATTTTCTGCGATCACATCATCCCTAACATGTGGCCACCTAACTTCTCCCACTGCAACCTCCTTCATTATTATATGTGGAGCGCAGTTGAGCGAGAGTCCAACAAATTTTCTTGTAACAACGAAGATGAACTAAAGGCAAAGATTATGGCAGCATTCAACAAATTAAACAAGGAGATCGTCCAGAAGAGAGGCAGGAGAAACCGAAGTCGTCTCGAGTTAGTGCTCCAGCATGGCCACATTTCGTGACTGAAACAAAAAGGTAGAAAAATTATGTACGGTAGAGATACATATATACATATATATACATGTATGTATGTATGTATGTATGTATGTATGCATGTGTGTATGTATGTATGTATGTGTATGTATGTGTGCATGTATGCATGTGTGTATGTATGTATGTATGCGTGTGTATGTGTGTGTATGTATGTGTGTGTATGCATGCATGTATGTATGTGTGTATATGTATGTACGTATGTGTGTGTATGTATGTATGTATGTATGTATGTGTGTGTATGTATGTATGTATGTATGTATGTATGCATGTATGTGTGTATGTATGTATGCATGTGTGTATGTATGTATGTATGTATGTGTGTATGTATGTGTGCATGTATGCATGTGTGTATGTATGTATGCATGCGTGTGTATGTGTGTGTATGTATGTGTGTGTATGCATGCATGTATGTATGTGTGTATATGTATGTACGTATGTGTGTGTATTTATGTATGTATGTGTGTGTGTATGTATGTATGTATGTATGTATGTATGCGTGTGTATGTGTGTGTATGTATGTGTGTATGCATGTATGTATGTATGCATGCATGTACGTGTGTGTGTGCGCGCGTGCATACGTGCGTACGTGTGTGCGTGTGAATATATTTGTAGGCATGTATGAATTATGCATGTGTGTAAGTATGAATGTATGTAAATATGTATGCATGTATATGTGTGTGTAAGCATGTATGTAAGAATTATGCATGTGTGTACGCATGTTTGTATGTGTATATG
>NC_142944.1:16306183-16308683 GCF_046866305.1 Octopus bimaculoides | reverse complement strand
AAAGCCATTATCTAGGATATATAAAGATGGGAGGCTTAAGGCTTGAATGCCTACTGGATCAGACTATAGGAAATACCCCTTAGCCGAGTAGACACTTTTTGTTTTGTGAGGGTTTCAAATAGCTTTTGCAAAGTAACGTTGCATTATTTTATTAACCAAATAATGATAAAATATCAGAGTTATTCCTGGTGGATAATTTGATGCCAGCACATAAAACGGACGAGAGAAAATACTGCCAGTTATTAACTGTAGTACGCTATTGTTTCTGGAATAATACACAACCCTTATTATGATCGTCGTAAAGAATGCAATGATATCCGTGTTGTATGTGTGTGTGTGTGTGTGTGTGTGTGTGTGTGTGTGTGTGCGTGTGTTTGCGCTCACATGCATGTGCGCGTGTGTTTTCTTTCGAAAGTTATTCGACTTAAAACTCTGTACATAACGTGAGCTAATAACAACAACTCAGTTAGTGTGCTCGTGAGGTCGAAATAAAAGGTTACTTGTTTAAATTCTGAATTATTATTCGCTTAACAGTTATCTCAATTTTGTTTACACGCTTAACAGTTGACTTGAGGCAATGTTTTGAAGGATTTTGAAAGGAAGGAGCTAGACAATAGTTGTGATATATTTGAAATAGAAAAGAGAGAGTACTCTGATACTTCAATGCTTAATTAATGTAGTATTATCGACTGCAATAGAAGCAGCATGTCAGGTTACAGAGCGAAACACACACACCACAAACGACTCCTACACTCTTCACACGCATGTGCGTTCAGCACACACACACACGCACACACACACAACACACGCACACAACACAACCATAAAAGAAGCATACATATACACACATGTGTATGAGTATATAAATTTATATATATACATACATATATATATATATATATATATATATATATATATATATATATATATATATATGTATATACATATATATATATATATATATATATATATATATATATATATATATATATATATATATATATATATGTATATACATACATACTTATATACATACACACATACTGTATATACTGTATATATATTTATATATCATATACAACAGAAATGCAACACGCAAATGTATATACTTATGTATGCGTATGAGTGCGCGTGAGCGTGTGTATATTTGTGTGTTTGTGCAAGGAGACAGTTCACGTGTCATTATATTTCTGCATGTGCTGAGTAGAGTTTATTAAGAATTAGAAGTCTGATAGATATATCTTGTCATCTTATTTTCAAGCAAAAGGTAAAAATTGTATTGTTAAATATAAGGAGTCGAAGAAAGGCACTAAAATGAAATACATAAAATAAAAGCAAGCATAGTATTTGAATTCGATAGTGTAAATTACTTTGATCAAGGAAACCCATGAGTAATGTGGGTCCAAGTTTGACCAACCCATTTTTCTCCTCGAGTATCATATATCAGCCACTGTATTAGCTGTTTTATCCACTATTTTCAAAAACAGCATGATATATGATGAGCTACAGGCTGCTGCTTTAAACAGATTGCTACAACCTTAAATCCAACAAAATACTCGGCATTGTGGATTGAAAAAACATTGCAATTTCAATTCACTTTCATTCCTAAGGTACTTGTAATAACCATAAGCGTCACAATGCCATACTTGTGCTCAGGTATAAAGACTTGATTTTCATGGTTATGTAAGATTACTGTTTTAATATACTGTATGAAACCATTTTACACCATTGCCGTCAGCGAAATATTTCCGGAGTATTATAGATATTTATGGGCACAAGATAGACAGAAAACCAATTTACAACAAATATATTCTCATACATCAATCAAAACTGTTATTGTCAAGATAAAACTATTTAATCTCTTTTCTGAACCCCTACTGATGAAAGGGTCCTGAAAGGTTGTCTTATAAGCTTCTTCCTTAAAGGCAATAATAATAAATCCTTAAATCCAACAAAATACTCAGCATTTCAACAATTTTTCTCATTGATTTCAGCGATAAACTGTACAAAATACAAATCTTACTTCGACATAGATTGAGATGCTGAAAATTAAATATCTTGTCCATAGACATGCCGTGATGCCACTGGTCAAATTATTTCTAGTAACAACTTATTTAATCGACTAAGTACATAAAAAGAACGTTAATTTTAAAATAGTTAGCTGAATGTTTATACATTTATATGTATATATATTTATATGTTTATACATTTATATGTTTCAGCCTTAAGGCTGTAGCCATGCTAGAGTACCGCCAGTGAAATATATTCCTTGCATCGGCTAGGAATCGAACCTCTGCCAGTCGCGTGACAAGTGAGCATTCTACCACTGAACCACCGACACTAAGATGATTTTAATAATTTCTGTAATTACGGAAGATGGCTATAAACAGATTTTGAACTCGGTGGATGTCTTCAACTTGAAGCTGGGTACCCTTTAGTCAAATATAAAACTTTTGCTTTCACATATTTCTCATTTATTTCCATACAAACTAAATAATCC
>NC_142944.1:16286183-16296183 GCF_046866305.1 Octopus bimaculoides | reverse complement strand
TATATTATATGTCTTGGAGTAAAACGCATATGTTAACTCCATTCATTAAATTTATATATATATATATATATATATATATATATATATATGTATGTATGTATGTATGTCGCTAAAATATAATCTACGGTATTACCTCTTTTGTGGAAATATTCTATTATTGCCATTATTTTATGTCATTATCTCCCCATTTATCTTTTTCTAATATGTTCTATTGCTACTTCGGTCAAAATATCCATACTTTGTTATTGTTATTAATGCTAAAGTCACATTATGTATGTGTGTGTGTCTTTGTTTGTGTGTGTGTGTGTGTGTGTGTGTGTGTGATTGGTTTTGCTTATGTATGTGTACTTGTTTGAGTCGTTTTTTGAATTATAGGATGATAAGAATCCGTCATTAAATGTTGACACCATGTTTAAGTAGTCCTTGCTCTTCTTCTATGTTAATGATTTCGGCATTTAACTTCATTTTGCTTTTTTCTTCTGTGTTTTACTCTGCTGTCATATGTCGAGTAATTAAAACAATCACATTATTACACACCCAGACACACTCATCTTTCTGAAATAATATAAGCAATAAAAGTCAGATGATAAACTAAACATAATTTAACATAGATAAAGAAATATGATTGTATGCAAAGATAAAAGTACTTCAAACCATATATCCATAACTTTTTCTATTAAATTTTTAATACGTCTATGATCATCAACAACCTTATCATCACAAAATGACTAAAACTATCATATTTTTATTTTTAATTACTTTAGGAGAGAGGTCGTGAGTTTAATTGAATGAAATAATTGAATGTCCAACCATATGCTTTATAAAGTCTTAACTTGAAGTTACTTTGTGTTTCGCTTTCAAATCCTACCCTATCAGCTTTATTCTTCTTTCTTTCGAAATTGAGAAAATTTCGGTCAGATTACCAGAAACAACTCAATTTCTCAGAGATGTGATCTACATAAAACTAAACAGTAGTTAAATTCTTTTGTATTCTTGGCACAAGGCCCGAATTTTTTGGGGAGCGAGGCCCAGTCGATTAGATCGACCCCAGTACGAAATTGGTACTTAATTTATCGACCCTGAAAGGATGAAAGGCAAAATCGACCACGGCTGAATTTGAACTCAGAACGTAAAGACGAACGAAATACCGCTAAGCATTTCGTCCGGCATGCTAACGATTATTTCTTTATTGCCCACAAGGGGCTAAACGTAGAGGGGACAAACAATGACAGACAAAGGGATTATGTCGATGAAATCGAACCCAGTACGTACCTGGTACTTAATTTATCGACCCCCGAGAGAATGAAAGGCAAAGTCGACCTCGGCGAAATTTGAACCCAGAACGTAAAGATGGACGAAATATCGCTAAGCATTTTGCCCTGCGTGCTAACGTTTCTGCCAGCTCGCCGCCTTCAAACAATAGCTAAATTAATAGAAAAATGTTCAACGTAGTTAGTATTGAAATACTAAGTAGAAGTAATAATATGCTGCAAATGAAAGAATATGAGTCTATTTGTAATCTCAATTATCTTAACATTTAGGCGGTGAGCTGGCAGAAACGTTAGCACGCCGGGCGAAATGCTTAGCGATATTTCGTCTGTCTTTACTTTCTGAGTTCAAATTCTGCCGAGGTCGATTTTTGCCTTTCATACATTTAGGGTCGATAAATTATGTAGCAGATGCGTACTGGGGTCCATCTAATCGTGTGGCTCCACCTCCCCAAAAATTTCGGGCCTTGTGCCTAGAGTAGAAAAGAATTATCTTAACATTCAGGGGAGATAACTGAAGGTATGATTCGTCATTATGATATCAGTGTTGCCTAGAGCTTACGCCGTTAATAATCGAGTAACATTAGTGCATGTCTCATATCATATGGAGGCGCAATGGCCCAGTGGTTAGGGCAGCGAACTCGCTTTCATAGGATCACGGTTTCGATTCCCAGACCGGGCGTTGTGAGGGTTTATTGAGCGAAAACACCTAAAAGCTCCACGAGGCTCCGGCAGGGGATGGTGGCGAACCCTGCTATACTCTTCCACCACAACTTTCTCTCACTCTTACTTCCTGTTTCTGTTGTGCCTGTAATTCAAAGGGTCAGCCTTGTCCCACTGTGTCACGCTGAATATACCCGAGAACTACGTTAAGGGTACACGTGTCTGTGGAGTGCTCAGTCACTTGCACGTTAATTTCACGAGCAGGTTGTTCCGTTGATCGGATCAACTGGAACCCTCGACGTCGTAAGCGACGGAGTGCCAACAACGGTGCCAACAACAGTGCCAACATATCATATATTCTTCACTGTGTATTTATTTTTAGTTTATTTTCCAAAGCTCTTTACATTGAATATGTTAACCGATAACTTACTTGGTGGGTTATTCTTTTATTCTTTTAATTGTTTCAGTCATTTGAATGCGGCCATGCTGGAGCACCACTTTCCGTCGAACAAATCGACCTCAGGAATTATTCTTTGTAACCCTAGTACTTATTTTATCGGTCTCCTTTGCCGAGCCGCTAAGTTACGGAGACGTAAGCATATCAACAACGGTTGTTAAAGGATGGTGAGTGGGTGGAGGGGGAGTGGCAAACACAGACACACCTAAAAAACACATATACACACACGTATATATATATATATATATATATATATATATATATATACGACAGGCTTCTTCTAGTTTCCGTCTACCAAAATCCACTCACAAGTGGCCTGAGGCTATAGTTGAAGACACTTGTCCAAGGTGTCACGCAGTGGGACTGAACCCGGAACCATGTGGTTGGGAAGCAAGCTTCTTATTTCTTTATTGCCCACAAAGGGCTAAACATAGAGGGGCAAGCAAGGACAGACAAAGAGATTAAGTCGATTATATCGACTCCAGTGAGTAACTGGTACTTAATTTATCGACCCCGAAAGGATGAAAGGCAAAAAAAGACCTTGGCGGAATTTGAACTCAGAAAGTAAAGACAGACGAAATATCGCTAAGCATTTCGCCCGGCGTGCTAACGTTTCTGCCAGCGCCTGGTTATTTAATTGTTTTCTTTTTTCTATTAAATTCCATCAATGAATAATTTATTCTTTAAACAATTCTTCCTTTATATGACAATCAATAGCAAGGGCAGATAACTGCCACTTATGATTAAGTAAGCCTTGGTAGCATGCACCTTGCTTTGACTAATTCTGCCTCAGTAGTCGCAGAGGATGAGCCTGGTTGTGAAAGCTGAAGGCTGATTGGGATGAACTAATACCTGGCTGATTCTCATTTACTATTAAGTTGATTGGAACCACATGAAATGAATCATCAGCTTGTTCGACACAACTACCAGTCCATGAATTGGATCTGCAACCTTGTTATAAGGAGCCGAACACCTTAACCAACAAGCTACACGGCTCCACGTCAACCGAGGTGCATTTTTGTGTGTTTGCATTTGCGATTGCCTTATCTCTAGTTTGGTAAGTACAGTGACACCTGAGTTAAAGCACTGGACATTATTATATATATCAGGCAGAATTCTGCCAAGGCTGACAAACTTTAAGAAGTCAAAATCTTCCGCAAAAATCCCATCACTCCAACGGGTTACGGTATCACAGGTGATATTTCAAACGTCTTATTTATGTGCTTCCTTGGTCATTTATTATTTTAGTGCGATTAAAGTTATTTCAAACATGTCAGTTAAAGTTTTATTTTATTTTCTCTTTTTTATTTTAGAAATTTATTTTCCCCCAAATCAATGTAATTTTGCATCAGGAACACTGCAGATCAATTTACTTTTAAAAGCTGCTGTTATATATCAACAACACACCACACCCCATATCAATGGAAAAGCACAAAACAACACAAAATACACAAACACACAAACACACAAACACACAAACTAATGGTCTAAATTTCAAAAAGTAACAAAACAAACTCACAACGGAATGAAAGAATGAGACCAAAAAAATAAAGAAAAAGTCTGAAACATTTTAAAGAACTGAGCCTAGACTGTCCAATTTAAAATTCCCTAACGTAAGCAGTGACAAACAAAACAACTGAACAAACAAACAAAATAACTAGCTAAATAAGACTAAAATTCCTTGTCTCTTAGCAAAGGTTATTATTTTCTGTTTAAACTTGATCATTTTTATTTTGTCTTTTTTGTTTTATATCATTTATCCACTTTGTTGTTTGTTTCACTTCACTCTCTCTACAAGTCATTGTTTTTGAGTGGTTTTTTATTATTGTTTCGTAACATGTTTTTCTTCTCTTTCTCTTTCACCTGAACTTGTTATTTTTCAAGGTTTTCCCTACATCTTAACGTTTTGGACAAAGTTAAGCCAGACATTTTAAAACAACGAAATAAACTAACAATGTCGAAATGTTTTCTTATTTACACAACTTAAAAAAAAAAAAAAAAAACAGCTGCCCTTGGATTATCTCTGTTTGTAGATAATTTAGAGACAGATCAATTCGAAAGTCTCCCTGTACAAATCAAGTATTCAACAGAACAAGTGTTTCTCAAACGAAAGCCAGACCGCGACCGCAAAATATTTTTTCGATCATTTACTCCATTTAAATTACTATAAGTAGTAATATATACAAAATTTTAAAAAATTCGATCTTAGGGTTCATGTTATCATTCGCACAAAGATGGTGATCTGACAAAATCGTTAGAACGCCGTACAAAATGCTTAGCTGCGTTCCGTCAATCTTTACATTCTGAGCTCAAATTCCACCTTGATCGACTTTGCTTTCCATCGGTTTACCATCGATAAAATATATACTAGTTGAATACTGGGACCGATGTAATCGGCTTATCCCTCCCCTAAAATTTCTGGCCCTGTGCCAAAATTTGAAAACTATATTACCTTTCACACACATGCATAAATATATAGATGCGTGTGTATATATGTGTATATATGTATTGCACACATCTGTTTGTCTGTCCCCATCACCATTTTTCTCTTTCTCCATGCGTATATATACATATACCTATAGATACACACACATATAGATACACACACACACTGAATGGTGTGTGAAAAATTGATCGATACATACATTGAAATATCTATACATATTCTAAAATATTTTATATTTCCTTTTCTTGAATATCTATCAAGGTTTTAGCTGCATATAAGAACGTCTTTTTCAGGTTGAAGTGACCTTAGGAATCAATATTAAGCAGCAAATTTCATCGTATTTTTAAGTATCAAATCTCTTTCCACCCCATGGGTTGTAATTTCAACCTGTTTGTATTTACTAATCAGCTGATAATGTCTTAATGCTTTAAATTTCTGTTTCCTTGCATTAGGTTAAACGAGAAGGTCTCATCTCTTCATTTTAAGGTATTATCAAGCAGAATCATGGAGGAATTTCAACCATGTTTCGTGGTCTGCTACCACAACAGCTCCTTTATAGGATCCAGTTAGCTCAAGACATCATCAGGAGGAACCACGTCCGGTTTCGGCCCCTACTCCTCTACCGTTTTGACGTGGCGGGGCCACCCCCTTTCGGAGGTGTCTTCAGCTCTGGTGTTGGGTGCATGTCTTCTTTCACTGTTTGTGACTGTTCTAATTCAACGGTGGAATGTCCCTCGCTATGGTTATTTTCCAGGAGGTTCTGGCCACACGTCTTACGGTTCATCAACCCGCGTTGTTGAATTACTTTCTTCCGACATACCTTCCCTTGGTGGATTAGGATCCAGTTAGCTGAAGACATCATCAGGAGGAACCACGTCCGGTTTCGGCCCCTACTCCTCTACCGTTTTGACGTGGCGGGGCCCCCCCTTTCGGAGGTGTCTTCAGCTCTATTGCTTTTCCTTTCCGAACAACACACCATCTTACCATCTTCCTCCCTCTATCTTTTAGGAACCAAATAGTTTTGGAAGAGACGTGTCTTTACGTTTGTCTTTTGGCCTGATGTTTTCGTTGCGCATCTTATTTCATTGTTTAGAGAAACCAAAATAAGTTTGGTCAGTGTGCTTAATACAATATTGTTAATTTGATGTGTGAAGAGCGTGGATTAGCAGTAACATTATCTATCCTGCTCTTTATGTGATTTGAGCGTTCTATTTGATCTGTTATATTTAAATGGTTTACTTTTGTGTAAAGTTTCTATTAAGCTTTATCTTTGTGTTTAATCTAAAACGTTACTTTAACTAACCCTATAAAATCTCTTTTTTGTCGGCTCGATCAATTCTCATTTTAGATTGGATAGGAAATTGTATGAGCGAATCTTTAATATATATTTAAAGTTGTTCATGGATTGAGGTGCAATTTTTGATTTGTTACATTAAATGATTTTTACATGAAGTTGAAAGATATACTGAAACTTAACCCAACTGTCACTAAACGGAAAACAGAATAGTTATTTGGTTTAACTCTCCATGTGGTTTGATAGTACATACAAATGCTATGACTAATGAAATTCAGGATCTTGGCGACAATGCAGCATCAGAAAGTATGTCAAAAACTGCCGACTTAGTCACACTCAGTGTAGCGACTATGAATCCAATAAACATTAATCTAGTTGCCACTGAAAGTGCCAACAATACAAAAAGAATTAACCACAAGGCATCTTACGGTGGGGGAAAAGTCTACCATATGATATATGTATATATAAAGAAAATTTTCTATAATTTGTGCCCAATAACCTTAGGAATCTTGAGACACTTAAAAGTTCTGCTGACGGGAATCAAAATAAGAAAATAACATCCATTCATCCATCCATCCATCCGTACATGCATGCATGCATACATACATACATACATACAAACATACATACATACATACATGCATACGTACATAAATACATACATACATACATACGTACATACGTACATACATACATACATACATACATGCATACGTACATACATACATACATACATACATACATACATACATACATGCATACATACATACATACATACATACATGCGTACATACATACATACATACATACATACATACGTATATACGTGCATATGTGCATACGTGGATACATGCTTACATACATGCATACGTACGTAAGTACACTCATGCATAGGTACATACATACATGCATGCATATATATATATATATATATATATATATATATATATATATATATATATATATATATATATATACACTTTTGTGTGTCCGTATCTATGTTAGTGAATGAGTGAATGAGTGTATATTATAACAAGAAATAAGGCGGTGAGCTGGCAGAATCGTTAGCACCATCGGCAAGAATGCTTAGCTGAATTTCATACGTCTTTATGTTGTGAGTTCAAATTCCACCGAGAGAGACTTTGCTTTCGAAGCAGATGATATATAAATATTAGCTGAACACTGGGGTCAAAGCAATCGACGTATACTTTCTCCAGAACTTGCTGGCTTTGTGCTAAAATTTGGAACCAGTTATTATAACAGTGAAAGAAAACTTAACATTTCGGAATTCTCGGATTTAAAAACAGTTCTCCGTCTTTATTTTGTTATAGCCTGAGTTAAATACCTAGTAATCATCTTGCGGTAATAAACACTCAATTATTTTATTCATATGAGCGGACTTACACTCACAGGCACATTCGAATGTGGTAAGAAGCTTGCTTTCCAACCACATGGCTCCGGGTTCAGTCCCACTGTGTGGCGCCTTGGGTAAGTGTCATTTCTTTACTACCCACAAGGGGCTACACACAGAGGGGACAAACAAGGACAGACAAACGGATTAAGTCGATTATATCGACCCCAGTGCGTACCTGGTACTTATTTAATCGACCCCGAAAGGAGGAAAGGCAAAGTCGACATCGGCGGAATTTGAACTCAGAATGTGAAGACAGACGAAATACCGCTAAGCATTTCGCCCGGCGTGCTAACGTTTCTGCCAGCGCTTCTAATATAGCCTCGGGCCGACAATAGACTTGTGAGTGAATTTGGTAGATAGAAACTGAAAGAAGCCGGTAGTATATATATATATATATATATATATATATATATATATATATATATATATATATATATATATATGTGTGTGTGTGTGTGTGTGTGTGTGTGTGTGTATATGTATATGTATGAGTGTGTGTTTGTGTGTGTGTGTGGCGTCTGTGTCTTTGTGTTTGTGTTTGCCCCCCTCCATCAGCACTTGAAAACCGGTGCTAGTATGTTTAGGTACCCGTAACTTCGCAGTTCGGGGGAAAGAAGCGATAGAAAGAGTTTCAGGCTTAAAATAGAAATGTCCTGAGGTCGATTTGTATGACAGAAACCCTTTAAAGGTGATGCTCCAGCATGGCCACAGACAACTGACTGAAACAAGTAAAAGGATAAAAGAACACACACACACACACACACACCTACACCCACACTCAGATATTGTTTGTGTATATACGTGACAGAAATATAAAAGGTCGTAATCCTTGTTTGATTAGCTGCCAACATCTTAGACCTACAGCAAATACCTTAACGCTTATAACAGTAAGGGTACCAACTTTTTGAATATATTCACTTCAATATTACTTGCTCTTATACAATTTGAAGTCATTTGGTGCAACAGTAATACAAAATGATTACGATGAATTCAATTGGAAATGAAACTTGCGTATCCACTTCGCCAAAGAATTTCAATTCGTGTTACGTCTATCGTTTGTGGTCAAATACCAAACGATGGTGTTTATATACACAGCATATCCACAAATACAAATACACATTATTTATTACATGAGTTTACGAGCCAACAATGAGGCCTGTATGTGGTAGTTCAGTTTGTTAGAAGTAGCTGCTAATAGCTACCAAATTGCACTCTACTTTATTTTTTTTTAAAAAGGGGGAAAGCATAGAATGATAATAGTTCTAGATAGGCAATCCACGAAACCTTGATGGAATAGCCATAACTGACACACTTTTGTTTAATATGGTTTATCAAATTAAGGCGGCGAATTGGCAGAATTATTAGTAATGCGAGGCAAAATGCTTCGCAGCATTTCATCCGTCATTACGTTTTGAGTTCAAATTCTGCCGAAGTCAACTTTGTCTTTCATCTTTTCGGGGTCGATAAATTAAGTACCAGTTGGGCACTGGGAATCGATCTAATCGACTTACCACATCCACCGAAATTTCTGGCCTTGTGCTAAAAATTGAAATCAATATGATTAGTCAAGGCTGATGTGAGACTAAACAACAACAACAACAACAACAACAAGCGCAGTGAAGCACTTCAGGAAATGATGTGCTACACATCAGTGGAATAGCAAACAGCATAGTGCGTTGTGCAATAGGTTCGAGCACAGACTCGAATATCCTGCAGTATTTAGTTTTTCACATTCCGAGTTCAAATACCACCGAACTTAACTTTGCCAGTCTTTCTTCTGTGATCGATAAAATAAATGATCGGGTATTCATGTTGTTATTTTTTAGGCGCTAATGACACGCATTCCGGTGGGGGTAATCCCGATATATTTTCCTTTCAATTACTTGAAACTACTGCACTTTCCAGCAAATGACCTGCAACTATGTATAGGTGCTGCTGAAGCAGACTTAATTGATCACAGCCACCTACCCCTTATCTCTGATGTACACTTATTTTATCACACACTATTCATCGAAAGGCAAAGTTAGGCTTATTCTGGAAGAAGACTGTTTTATACAGCTTTAAAACTTAGATACAAACGCAAAAGTACACACATACGAGGGTGGTGTGAAACGTTGCTGGGTTTGAGGGTATCGACAAAGGCCTCGTTGGATGTCCAAATTTCCGAATTCTTTGACAGGCCTTAGATAAACTGAAGGACCGCTGAAATGAGTCTGTGAATCTGGGAGGGGAATATTTTCAATAAAATCATAATTAACTGATCCTCTTGTATTTTCTTTTACTCAAATCCTTGAACTTTTCAGCGCAACCTCGTATATAAGAATTGAGAACAAAAGCAAACACAAAAAAAAAACGGAGAGACAACGACAAAATAGAGTTACGGAGAGAGTTAAAAATGTGTAGAGATTAACGGTCCAACATGATGCACATGTATATGTATATATGTTGTGCTATTGTG